>NW_014569634.1:129237-390352 GCF_001313835.1 Polistes canadensis | reverse complement strand
CTCTCTCTCTCTCTCTCTCTCTCTCTCTCTCTCTCTCTCTCTCTCTTTCTCTCTCTTTCTCTCTCGCTCTCCTCCCACTCCCACTTCCTCCCTCCTACCACTCTTCCTCTACTCTCTGTTAGTTCGTCCTCGGTCCTCCCTACGCCGCGTACGCCAGCTACGCACGCTTGAAAATTTCTCCCTTTTTTGCAGCACTCGAGAGCAGTCATCCTCGCGTCCCACCTCTGAGCCTTCGAGGGTCGTCGTCACGGACGAGTTTGTTGCCACGAACGATCGGCCGTACCTGTACCTGCCTGCCTACCTGCCTGCCTACCTGCCCTCGTTTGCCTGCCTGCTTGCTTTCTTGCTTTCTTGCTTATTTACTTGCTTGCTTGCTTGCTTCTTAGCTGGCCACCTGTTCTCTTATTACCGTTGCTACTTTTTTTCACCCACATGCGTTTCTTTCCTTCATTATTGCCGTTAGTTTTCAATGTTCGTTATAATAATTGAAAACTCTTGATAAATCCGCAAAATAGTTCGAATCGTTCGACATTTATCCGTGACCAATCGCGAAAATACAGCGAACGTACAGCGAGTTATTAAACATCTGGGATCGACGGGAACATTCGTCGTCTAACGGGATCGACGATCTAAACGCGAGTGTGAATTATGTTCGAGAGAGTAATCATTATTACGATTCGCGTTCTGTGTATTATATCTTAGATCATCATTTTTTATTTTTATCTTACGTTACTTTATTTTATTTTTCCCTTCTTTTCTGTATTTTTTTTTCTTTTTTGTCTTCTCAGAAAGAATCATTATATCCTTATCACTTATTTTCTTTACTTTCGTCGAAAAGTTAGATTCGCGGAGAGTACGCGTTAATCCTTTACTTTTATCTTACTCTTTCCATCTTTTTTTTCCTTCCTTTTTTTCTTTCTTCCTTCCTTCCTCGTCCTCGTCTCCGTTTTCTTTTTGTTTCTTCCTTAAAAAAAAAAGGAAAAAAAGAAAGGTTAATCATGAATTTTAAACGATAACGGTGAGCAGCTCTCGACCAAATATTTGACTTAACGCAGAGTATTAAAAATATGAGAAGGGGGAAGGTAATAAAGACGTAATGAGATTTACTACGTTGGTAGTTTCCTCTCTTCTTCTTAACCTCCCACTCGCAAACCCTGCCACCACCTCTCCCCATCTCTCTCTTTCTCTTTCTCTCTCTATTTTTTTGTTCTCTTTCACCTAACCCCGTGACTCGTTTCTGTTACTTTTTCGATCCCGAAAGATGGAGGTTCGAGTTTTAAACTGGAAAGATAAGCAAAATTATAGAAAGAGATTTTTGAGAGGAGAACAAAAAAAAAGAAAAAAAAAAAAAAAGGTAAAATTGTTTCTTCCCGGTTTAATCTAATAATTGCTATACGCATTCGCTCGGAATAATGAAAAGGCGCATCTCTGTATATGAAAATGTGATGGTTAACGATTGTATGGTAATCGAGGTTAGCAAGCTCACGGGTTCTCGCTTGTGCCCGCGCGCGCGCGTGCACTACTAATTGAGCTCCAATTAAAAGGCGGAGAAGTGGATGATACGTTCGCGGGAAAATTTCTCTCTCTCTCTCTCTCTCTCTCTCTCTTTCTCTTTCTCTCTCTCTCTCTTTTCACCGTACGACGAAACTCGGGACCGGACGTCCGTAGTTATCGTATTTTCGTTCGGATGGAAATATAAAGTGCACGCAAGCGAGAGGAAAGGAACCGGATGGTAGAAGCTTCGGGGTGGTAGGATGAAGAAAGGTGGAAAGCGATACTCGTTAACGAGTCCATAAATAATTGATTCGGAAATTCGCAAACAAAACCAGCTAGCTACCCACCCCCTATCTATCTCTCTCTCTCTCTGTTTCTTTCTCGGTTAATGCGGCTTCCAACGTTCTATCTTTCTCTTACTTTCTATCTATCTATCTAGCTATCCATCTTTCATCTTTCTTCCACCCCTTTATCCATCTATCCGGTCGTCCATCCTTCCCACCACTATCTTCCCTTCCCTTTCCTTTTCTTTTCTCTTTCTTTTACACTTTACGTCTCCGCAGACACGTCCCTCTCTTTTCAAAGCGGGTTATAATATCCATTATCTTCGCGATAAATATTAAACTTCTCTTTTCGTTTTCGTTTCTTCGCGTGAAATTGCTCCGTTCGACGTTCCGGCACCGGCACCGGCTCCAGCTCCGTTAATGGCCTTGTCATCGAATCGAAAGCACCATCAAAAAGAAAATACCGCCTTGACGGATTATAATTTATTCCATTCTCACTAATTTCTATTCTTTAACAACGAACACATAGATGGATAAATGATAAACGATCTATGTTAATCGATAAACGATTAAAACTTTTTTTTACATTTTCTGATCGACAAGAATTGTTTTGTTTTGTTTTATTTCTTTCTCTTTCTCTTTGTCTCTTTTTCTATTTTTTGTTTATTTTCTCGCAAGTCAAAAGGGGTAACGAAACATTCTTCAAGCCCGTTGAACTTGAAAATCTAACTGTTGTGTATTTTGAAGGGAATCGATCGATCACAAACCGCTGAACGGAAACTGTCGGCAAAAGTATAAAGTGACTATCGCGATAATTCGATACTCCCAATTGGTTTTTTTTTTTTCTTTTTCTTTTTCCCTTCCCTTACTTTTGAACAAACGTATCGTTGACTCGAATACGTTTCATTGTAAGAAAATAGTATCTGTGTTTTACGAGGAAACCGATCATATCGATTAAGGGAGTCAAAAACGTACACGTGAAACAAGCTCGAGCTTAAACTTTATCACCATCTTGTTGCTGTCAACGTAATAGATACGAATCTGTCAACATACCTTGCGGGGAACAACAAATAAACATACGGCACGTACGAGAAACAAAGCTTATGTATGTAAGACGATACGAATCTTGTTAAAATGTTAATCGCTTTTTCCAACTAAATAATATTAGTATTTGATAAGTTTTAACTTCCATACGAATTGTTTATCAAATACAAAAAAATGATCCAAAATATATATTTATTTAGAATTTTTCTTTATTAAACTAAGGTTAGATTATATTTGAAGAACGATGCATTCAAATTTTTGTTAAACTTTTATACCCGATTATCGTATTTTATTTGGTTGCGAATTAAACAAAGACTATTGCTTTGTAATGCGATTAAAATATTTTTCATTTTACTCCAACCAAAATTTAAAAATCATATAAGATTATGTTACCTGTTACGAACATATTGAATGCTATATAAATAATTTTTTATTTCTTCACAAATTTATAACCGATTACTGGATTTAATTTGGGTATGGATTAAAACAAAAATAATATAATACTTTATAACACGCTGACAATTTTGAAATTATACTATACATATATATATATATATTTAAACAAAAGATTTGTAAATTGCATTGTATTAGTCTACGACTCACGAACGTGTTACACAATATTTTTAATTTATATTTTTTTTCGTTTCCATTGAATCAACGACTTCAGCATATTAAAGTTATATAAATAAATTCTCTGTATAAAAGATGTACGCGTTAAATATCTAAGAAAGGTACATCGTAAATAACACAAAATAATTTACCCAAGTCTCTCTTTCCTTCTCTCATTTCATTAAATGTAAATTCTTTCCCCCCACCCCTTTTTTCATTTTAATTATAAATCTATTATCAAAAGATACGTATGTTTTACGAAGAAAAAGGAAAGAAAATAATAATCGCGTGACACGTAATCGATATAAATACTTACTTACATAGGACAGAATGATACCTTAACGATTTGTCATCGAACGTAGGACATTTATTGCACACTCTGGTGTACATTTATTACACGAATCGAGAGCTAGCGTATCTCTGCAACAACGAGTCTTGCCGAGAGTAATTACGAATCCTCCTATCACCGTTCGCAGCCCGTCCCATTCATTTCGGTCTGCACTACCGGAATGTAAAAGCTTTTCTCTTCGTCTTTCTCATCCTCCTCTTATTCTCTACCTTTCTTTCTTTCTTTTTTTCTTGCTTCTCTGTTTCTTTTTCTTTCTTCCCTTTTTTTTTCTTTTTCTTTCTTTTTTTTTTTTTAATGCATCCATGAAATATACATCGGTCGTATTGATAATTATACTCTTTCTCTCTCTCTCCGATGAGGCGGTTCCTCCTTTTATCATTTCTTTTTCCCTTTTATTTCTTTTCCTCCTTTTTTTTCGTATTATACTTTTCCTCCTTTTATTAAAAATAAAAAGAGAAAAAAGGAAAACTTACACACAGATTTTAACCCTCCTTCTCCTTCCACCACCTTCTTCCCTTTTTCCAGCCCTTCCTCGGTTTATTTATTTCCCCACTATTATCCATCTTCTTCTTCTTCTTCTTCTTCTTTTTATTTTCAGTTTTACTTCCTCCCCCCTACTTCAAAAGCTCATCCCTCTCCAATTTATGGTAAAGAGAGAGGAGCTTTCATCCACGCTGCTGACCCGTTTCCTTCGTACTCCAATTACGGACTTTTTAAAAAAATCGCGTGAAATATGTAATCGATATTATTCTCGCCCTTTATCCCCTTTCTTTTTCTTTTATTTCTCTCTCTCTCTCTCTCTTTGTGTTTCTTCTAAATTCTCGTTACATTTTAATTGATGTATCGAGGTCAAACAAAATAATCTTGTTTGCACTCATCCTCCCCATCCTCATTCTCCTTCCTCTATTTGCCCCCCTCCCACCCCCTCCTCACCAACCCCCTTTCTCTGTGTTCTGTATCTTTCTATTTATTCGTAGGAATCACTTTCAAGTTGACGATGAGACAACTATCCTTTGTGTCTATTTCGATCAAATAGAACACGCCTCGTTGGTGTCGCGTTATCGAATAATAGATAGTTTGATAGAACCTGTATTCCTTTCAACTATGTATCTCCTTCCTTATCTTATCATCCTTCTTCTTTACTTTCTTTCTTTTTCCTTCTTTCTACTTTCAACTTTCCCTTCATCTTTCTTTTTTTACGCTACTAAAAAGCATACTCTTACTCGTTTTAAATTTAACACCCGTACATCGTGTTCGTTGTCTTGGATAGGAAAAGACATTACTCGAATAGCATTTTCTCGAATAACAGTAACCTTCTTTCGTACTTGGTTTCATTCTCAAACGAGATATATATCTCTCCTCGTCGTAGTTACGTCTATCTTTATCGATGATCTTTTTATTCGATCTCGACGACGACGACGACGACGACGAAGACGACGACGCGTAAATAAAAGAAGAAAAAAAAGAAAAAAGATCGAACCTTCCAATCTGGTATTTTTTTTTTTTTTCCTTTTATTTTTCTTTTTCTTTTTCTTTTTATTTTTCTTTTTTATTTCTTTTGAAAGTATCGATCGAAATAAAAAGAACGTGGAAAACGAGAGATTAACGATTTCGAATGGAGATAGCTATCGACCCTATAAGGGCTGGCTGACTGACTGACTGACTGACTGACTAGATCCTCCTTTGGGTCTCTTATCGTAAAAAAGAAAGAGATGGAAATAGATAGATGGAATGAGGAATGAGTGAAAAGGTCTTTGGAGGTTCGGAAACGAGATCGTGATCGCATTCGTAGTAGGTATGTGGTCTTGGGGCATTTAGTCGGGTTAGCAAAGTCAGTACACGCCCTTAGAAATCAGGTGGGGACGTGTTCCGGGCGGTCCGATAAACGAAGGAGCAGCTTCATAGGTTCACTGGATGAGTGCTTCGCTGACTAGCGTGATTAGCTAAGTGATTGGAACCCCACCTTACTGGTTACGACCACAACCTTTAACCTTTTCCTAAAACATATTATTCTATGTGTTCTTACAAATAAATCCAAATATCTTTTCAAAGATATAAACATACGTTCGTACACATACTTACGTGTATATGGTCTCTCTTTGATATTATTAACATGGACTTAAGATTGATGAAAAATGTGTTTTCCAAAATGAAATTTTTATTATTATAATATAATCAAATTATTTTTTTAATTTTTTTGAAATGTTGATAAAATGATTTGTTAAATTAGTCCACGAAAATTAAAAATATGATAGTTATTCGAATGATTTTATTTTTTAATGGCAAATTAATTGAATAAATATTTTCTTTTAGGATTTATTAATTTTTCTTGTTATATTATATTATTATTTTCTATTTATTTATACTTTCTAAGCGTTACAGTTTATTTGTTTTATTTGTTTGCCAAGATAGTGCAGTCTTCTATTGTAGAAAACATTTATTCAAACTAACAAGACAAAAATTCATTTCGATCGATTTTAATCTAAAAATGCATTTTGTTCGTAGATAACATCGTCATCTTATAGACATTTGATCATAATTTATATTTGTAATGAAACATCGAAATTTGTCCATGTCCTTGAATAATTAATTAGATCTCTTCGGCACGTTGAAATATATTTTTACCGTATGTGGATTTATCGTTAGAAGATAATCCGATATAATCGAGAGCTTTAAACGTTATTAGATTGCATCGAGAGGATAAGGTGCCCATCGAACGTACTATAATACTATAGTATACTATATCTATCAGTAACGAACGGTTAGCAAAATGGTGGAAATATTTCACTCTCGAGAATTAATCACCGTTGTTTTCCAATCTGACGAATAAAGAGATATTTTTCCTTTCTTTAGATATATATAAAAAATAAAACATCAATCCAAGTAAAATCATCAGTACTCTTTCAAATATAAACACTCTGTATATGCGTGTATGCATCGCGCGTGAACTTTAATTCAATATAAATTATTAGATAATTTAATTTAATTTAAATTATTATTTTCATCCTTTTTTATTCTGCAAATTAATAATCGAAATATTTAATTAACTCTTAATGGGTTGAAATCATTTCTTTTTTTTCTTTTTTCAATAAAGGTAATTTTTTTCTTTTTAATTAACGTGGATTTGTACTAAAAGAAATGAAAACTATACTAGGAAACATTGTTTTTCTATTTTTGAAAGAATTCATTTCAACAATCGTAAAATAAGAATTACTTTCCGATGTTTCTAAAAGGATACGCTATTTTTAATCGAAGTGAACTTTTAAATCAAAAATAAATGAAATAAAACTACGATTTACTCTCGTCTATTTTTAGAAAGAGAATTCATATTTATTTACTAACGTGAATTTCTTCTTCTAAAAAAAAAGAAAAAAAAAAAAAAAAAAAATTTTTAAACTTTAAATAAAAATGAGAATACTTTTCTTTCTATTTTTAGAGTATGCGTGGGGGAGGGGGAGGACAAGTTAGTGCGTTATTTTCAGTCGACTTAAAATTTGTTGTTTAATGTCGAAAAAGAAAAAGAACAGAAGAAGACAAAAACAAAAAACGTACGAATAAAAGGGGTTGTTTTTTTTTGTAGCGACAGAACGAACCCTTAGGAATCCAATTATAGTTTATCGAAGAAAAATAATCCTCCGTTATTACGAGGTCGTCGTCGTCCTTCGATCTGTCCATTCATCGTCGTGTTGTACACAGGTACATCCCCTTTAGAGTATCGCGTTATGAACCCCCTTCCCCCTAGCCCTTACCAACCCCCCACCCCCTCCCCGTTACCGTGTTGAGTCGGCGCGCAACTCGATAGTCACCCCCCTGGTGCAACGTCGTCCGGCACTTTTCCGTTGGCCGATAATGTTGCGAATAAACTTGCCCCTTGTCGCCCGTCATGGAATTGGATCACGCCAACCAAGAGAAGGATAGAGAGAGAAAGAGAGAGAGAGAGAGAGTGAGCAAGCATGTGTATGATTTAGTGTGTGTGTATGTGTGTGTGTGTGTGTCTGTCTGTGTGAAAGAGAAAAAGAGAAGGAAAGAGGGGTGGAGATGAGAACGCGTAGAACTCCGACGTTTTAAGTGCTATTCAAATCGTGACTGGCCATTTAAAAGGTCATCGATATAGAAAATAAAAAAAGAAAAAAAAAAACAAACACAGAAAAGGAAAAAGTCGATACTTTTCTGTAACTTCTGTTACGATTCTCCCTGTACGGTATCCGTCATCCTTGATTTGATTCGTTCCTCGAAGAAGTTTCGTCGGTTTTTTTTGTGTGCTCGCGCGTGAGAAAATAAAAATTATTTTCAAAATATATTATTAATTGTGAAAGAGTATTTTTATCGAACGAATGTGCGAGGGAGTTGTGTATTGATAGTCTCGAATTAATTTTGTTATTCATATTATTTATAGCGAGTGAAAATAAATTTGATTAGCAATTCCGATGACGGTAGAGTTGAAAAGTGTATTATCTTCTTTTTAAAGAATTTTTGTTTCTAAATATAATTATTAGCAACATTGAAAACATGGAATGTGACAATTCTTAATGAGATATAAATGATAAAATAAGATAATGGAGTGATGAAAAAATACGCGTTAGTTTTACAACCAATTTGCACTGATATTATTAATATCAACATAGAAAACATAAAGTGTGACAACCCAAAGAGAATGTATAAGAATAATGGTAAAATTAGATGGTGAAGGGTTGAAAAATACATTACATCTAAATCCAATTTTCATATATATCATTTATAATAACAACAGAAATAAAAATAGCGAGATAAAATAACGTAGGGTTAAAAAACTGTACTTCCTTACAACCAATTATTATTGATATTATTAACGTAGAAAAAAAAATACGCAACGCGATAAACTTATGAGACAAATAAAAACGATAAAATTAAATAACGGAGGTTAAAAAAAAATGATCTTACTACCAAATCAAATTTTCATTGATATCGTTTAAACTCGAACCGAGCGCATGGAAAAATGAAAAATAATAGGGTGACAATTCTAAAAATAACAAAAAGACAAAAAAATAACGAAAAGGAAATAAAATAAAAAGAGAAAAGAGAAAAGAAAAAAGACAGACAGACGGGGAATATAGATAAAGGAAAGAGAAAGGTTAAAGTTAGATGGTAGGGAGTTGAAAGATACGGTTAATAAAGGGAGAGCCCTTAGTGGCTCGGCTCGGAGGGTGCTGCCTGCATGCCTGCCTGCCTGCCTCCCTGGCTGTGGTCTAATATCAACGCAAATGCGACTGTTTTGTATGCTAATTGACTCATATACATACATATGCTACTCGGGTCGCATCGCTAGCCCACTAAATAGATAGACTCGATGTCGTTGGAGGAAGAGGAAGAGGAAGAGGAAGAGGAGGAAGAGGAAGAAGAGGGGTGGGGGGGACATGGGGGAAGAGGAGTTAGCGTCGTGTGCTTGGCTGGTTACGTTGGTAGTACTTGGACCACGCGAAACATGATCTGAGGGATCCAGGAACGAGAAGGCAAGCAGGCAGCCAGGCCATTTGTGTCGGACCGCTTGTAAGCTTCGGTGTCAAGCTCGTCTTCGTGTTTTCGTCAACCTGCTCGACCTGTTTCTACATTACTCTCTCTGTCTCTCTCTCTCTCTCAGAATCTCTCAACTTTGAACAAACGGCGCGTCATCTTTCTCTCATCCTCATCCTTGTCCTCTAACTACTTACTAATCGTTTATCCTTCCTGTTCAAAGGGTACAATTACCGAGACCCCTTGTCGTGTATTATCTCAACACTTCGAGAATGAATTCAACACATTTTCCCCCTTCATGCTTTAATATTGTTTTAACATTATAATTATAAGATATATTTTTTGCTTAGCCTCGAACAATATTATTATTATTATTATAGAAATATCACTTGCGTAAAATCTATTATACGTGAAAACATTTCGTTCTAGGTAATGAAAATTTTCAAATTAGTTTTTCTATTTTCCTTTTTTTTTTTTTTTTTTTTTTTTTACCTGCGAATTAAATAGAAATCACATTGCCTTTTTTTTTTTTCTCTCGTTTAGATGATCTTTTGCTACTGCACTTGAATGAATGCACGTTGAACGAGTTAAAGTGGCTCTTTCTCTTTCTCGTTTTCTTTATATCGTTCTCTCTTCATTGTGTGTTTAGGCGGGGCGACGAAAACTCGTGAGCGAGGGAAACGAGCGTGTCAGCACGAACTCGCCTCATTTTACATCCCAATAAACCGGTATTAGCTGGCGCAATAAATACTCCTCGTGGATTGTTTGCACCGATAAGAGCCTCATTCGTCTCCCGATTAAAGCCGACGTTGCGGCCTTTACCCCTTCTCTCTTAAAACACCCCTCTCCCCCCACCCACCCCACCCTCTTTTTCCTCCCGACACCACCCCTCCTGTATTTCTCTTTCACACGTATCTGTACACTTATGCACGTTTGTTATAAAAATCTGTCGAAAAAAAAAATGCATTCTATATCGTTGCAATCATGATTGTTGATACAAAATCTAACGTGTTAGTGGATTACAGATGAAATGGAATAAAAATGAATGAAAGTTCTTTGTTTGATTTAAAACTCATCGACTAAGGTTAAATGAGTATTTAACAAACGTCTTCTCTTTAATCTTCTTGAAATACTTGAGGTTTCTAGAGCGAGAATAGGACTTTCGTAAACAACGCTTTCGCGATCTATGAGATCGCTACTTCTTCGAACAATGAGAAAACACGCTTGGACGAGTTCCAAAGACGTTGATTGACTCAAAGGAATCCCAGGCTTTAATTTATGGAGTGCTTCCTGGCTGATCGAAGTTAAGCTCAGAGTAGAGAAAGTAAACGTCCTTTTGTTTAGAACAGAACGATGATTAGGAGAATGGTTTTTTCCTTTTTATCTACGCACACATTGTGTTCTATTTTATATTGCTATATATATATATATATATATATATAAAAAAAGAAATACTGTTAATTAAAATTTAAATCGCTTCTATTTGTCGTTTATGGACAAATAGGTATATCTAGTATACCTGAGTTTTATTGTTTTAAATATCTGTGTTTTTTTGTTTTCTTTTCAGCAACTATCTTTCTATGCTACAATTGAAATTTACGAAACAACAATCTGTTATCTACAAACAAATAAATAATGTCCTTACGTTTTGTAGTAAAAAAAAAAAAAAAAAAAGAATAGAAAAAATAAAAAAACAAAAGATTATTCTCTATCAACTACCACGTTCTATAGTTTCGTACTAAAAAAAACAACAAATCCTAAGCTACATGAAAATACCAGAATTGGATGTTTCCAAATCTCTCTCTTTGATCTTTTTCCATTGGGAAAAAAATATAAAATAAAAATAGCACGAACGATGATGAATCTTCGTAGAATTGTTCTGAAAGGGAGGGAATAATATCGTGGTTGCGTTTGCAAAGACGGACGGCTAGGCACTGCCAGCTCGATCCCTTCGAACCCCTGGCCGACGCCTATCCAGCGATGCGCATGCGTTCTTGTTTCTACTATCCCTCTACTCATCCATCCCCTCCCCCTGCTCCCCCTAGCCACCCCTTTCTCCCACACATTCTGGTTCCTCCCAGAAAGCCTGAAACGCACCTCGTGTGTCCCTGAACGCTTTGAGCTCGCCGCAAACGTAAACCCATCCTTTACCCTCCCCTTCACCCCTCTCATCCCCTTTCCCCTTAGCAGGGAGCACCACCGTCTCGACCACTACCAACGTTACTCTTCCCCTTCTACTCTTCTTCATCCTCCTCCTTCCAGGACTCCTTCTTCTTCTTCTTCTTCTCTTCCTCTTCCTCTTCCTCTTCCTCTTGCTATTTCTATTCCTCCTTCTCGTGCACGCTGCAAAACCGACGGACGGATTCGTTTTGTCACCCCGAGCAGCAAGACCAAACTAACCCTTCTATCTCTCTCACTCCCATCTCGTATTTTCATTAAGCCAGTGCTGCCTCTTCAGAACGCGAGAACCCTTTTCCCTTCTACCTAACCCCCGAACAGGGTCGTTGATCTCGTTTCGTCACGTAGAGGAGAACCCACTGAAAACAGTTATTTCGTCCGATTCCTTCTACCCGCGCTTCTCAACTTCCTCCTTTGCCTTTTACTCAAACATTAAAGTTGGAAAAAGATGGATAGAGAGGAAAGATTTAACTTGTTGGATTGCAAATGACAAAGAGAAGAATAACGTGTCTTTATTATTCTCTATTTCTATGGGTATTTTGATAATTGTTTTTTTTTTCTACGAAATATTCTCACGCATAGCCAACTTTTTCAAAAGAGTCATCAATGTGTGTACAAACTTTATACCCCCATCGGTTGCTTCACTTTAATAATCTGACGGGAACTAGTTTTTTTTCCGAATGGTAGGGCTGTTAACGGAGAGAAAAACTATCGTCAAATTTTTTCTATTTATTGAAAGATGTTTTACTTTTCGTTCCTCCATTCGTTCGTTATCCAAGGATGAAAATATAAAAAGAGGAAATAGTTTGATGATTTACCTTGAAAACTTATCGACAAATGTCTTAAAGGATTCAACTAAAAAATCGGTCAGTCAACAATCGTTTTCTACAAACCTCAATTATAGAAATAGAAAGAGAGAGAAAGAGAGAGAAAGAAAGTGATAGAAAAAAGTTTGATATGAGTTCTATTTGAAAGATACTTTTCGAGGATGGATACGTTGAAAGTTTCCATGGTTGCACTTACTGAAATCTGTTTCTTTGAGGAAAAAAAAAAAAAAGAAAAAGGAAACCGAGTGAATCGAGAACGTTACTACTAATGGTTTATTTCTCTTTAAAAAAAAAAAGTAAAGTAAAGTAAAAAAATAAAAAGGGGGTAAACTTCGAGAGGGTTAACAGTAAGTGGAAACCGATTGATGATAATTCTCTCGTCAAATTCTTCGATAATTCAATCCTCCACCTCCACCTCCCCCCCCTCAACCGAATTAGTTTGTTCCCGATTTTGTAGTCTATCTCTTGTTAATTTTTGCTTCGTTTGTTTTTCCTTCTCTCTCTACTTTTTTTTTATTTATATTTAATTTGGTTCATCTTGTAGATATGTAATCGTAGGGAGGGGATCGATTGAAAGCCGACGTTCGCAGATAACACGCATCGTATTTACAGTTCACAGCACGTTATTCGCTCGCTCATTAGCAATTATCCTTGATTTGGGTTGGTTCCAAAGCCGCGCCTGCGACACGTTCGCTTCGTGTCCGAGCCAGTAAACAGATTAATTGCATCTCCTGTCAAAGGTCGGCGGACCGCGTGCACCGGGAAAGTCGTCCCTTTCGTTGCACGCTTGTGAGAGATCGAAAACGTCACAAATGCGGGCTGCGTCCTTCTCGAAACGTCGATTTCCATCTCTCTCGCTCATCCTAAAATATAGACGGACATGCAAAGAGAGAAAGAGAGAGAGAAAGAGAGAGAGAGAGAGAAGACAAAGTTGTCAGCAGACGAGAGTAGACGCAGATTGTGGTTGGCCGTACATCGACTATCGAAACAATTGCTTCCACTCGAATTTTCCCTTCAAAACAGACAAAGAACAACAAAGAATGAGTGGGGATGGATGGGGGCTGGAGGGGGTCGGGGTTAGAGTGTTTTTTTACTACACGGAAGACAGTTATTGGTATGTTTTTAGGAATGTGTCGATGAACACGTCGATCGAATGTTCATTTTGCCAACCCTCTAGGTAGAAATAAGAGAGAAAAAGAAAAAATAAATAGGAAGAAAGATGGGGAGACGGAGTGAGCGAGAGAGAGAGAGAGAAAGAGAGAGGGTTAAAGTGTAGGAAAAGTAGAAGAGAGAAGAGAAGGGAATAACATAAAAATGTTGGCGACACTCCAAAGAGCTTGCCAACTCTCAAACGACTACTAAATCAAAATACCTAGCCTCGGCATAGCTGCGGAGCTAAATTTTCTTCCAAATCCTTTTATCGCAAAACCTGTTTCCGTGGAAAAATGTAAATCTCTCTTTCTCTCTCTATCTTTATTTATTTCTTTCTTTCTTTCTTTTTTTCTTCGTTCTTTCTTTTCTTCTTCTTCTTCTTCTTCTTCTTTTTCGTCCAGCTTCACGTACTCGCCTTTGTCAGGGTTGCCGGTGATGTCTTCTCTCCCCTTAACGACACCCACGACGAAGCTGTCGCGTTACGGCCCTGTTATACTCTCCCTTCCTCTCTGCTCTCCTCTTCACTCCTTTTTGCTCGGGAACATTATGCGGATGCTTAAATTCCGTCTCGAAGAGAGGAACTCGAACAACTCAGAAGTCTGCTGCCTTCCGTGTTTCTCAAAGCTTTCTCTCTCTGTCTCTTTCTCACTTTCTTTCTTTTTCGCTATCTATCCTTCTCCCCTCACCTCCCATCCCATCCCATCCCTCTTTCTCTCCATCGCACCCCATCTTCCATTTCTTTTTCTATTTCTCACGATTTTAATATTTTCTTCGGTTCTTTTCGTCGATCGATCCATACTAAAATAAAAGGATCCCGTAACTTTGAATTACGTTCCCCGTAATAAGCCCAAGCCGTCTGTTATAAGACACCACACCGGTTTCTACGATATCGAAGAAATGGATTTTGCGGTTTGCAAACTACTCCTACTGTTATTACTGCTACTGCTACCGCTCTTCTACTGTTACTGCTGTTGCTGGATTAAATGAAGGAACGTTGCAATTCAAATGATTTCGGGTGTTTCATCTATAAACATAACCGAAACTTTCCACTCACTGTATCTTGCCTTACTTACGAAATATTTTAATCCTTATTTCTTTTTTCCTTTCCTTTTCTCTTTTATATAAATAATATTATTATTTCATTGTTAAAAATAATTGAACACTGCGATTATTGATATATTTTTAATGTATAATACACAACATTCATCTTATTTTTTTGTCTCTCTCTTTCAATATCGGCCAAAACTTTCCAAACAATTTAATGCATAACCGCCGTGTATGATTATCCGAAAATTTTTAATCGATTTTAAAAGAAACAAATATATGAAATATACAAATCGGCTGGTACTTTTTCGGACAATCCGATACACGATGAGAAACCAACCAATCGTTCTAACAACAAACTTCATTGTCTCGAAACCGATGCTTCTGATAACACGAAAACAAATGTTAGATCAAATTGGTGTCTTATTTTTTTCTCTTTCTCTCTCTCTCTTTTCTCTTTTTTCTTTTTTTTTTTTTACCATAGAATTATTCCCCATCCGGTCATAGGAACGATTTCCACCCTCTGTATATTTGTATCACAGAAACACACTGAAGATGTTACGGTAATGTGAGAGATAAGTAAAGGGTCAGATAGAAACATCAAGAAGGGAGAAACGATCGTTTGTCCGAAAAGATGAAAGACCTAGGAGAATTTTCAAGTGGATTCTACCCTAAAGACATAGAGAAACGAAACAAAACAAAAATAGGAAGTGAGTGAGTGAGTGAGTGAGAAAGAGGGAAAGGAGAGTGAGTGGGATGGAGAATAGTTCGAAAAAGAAATCACGTGCACGCGTAATGGTACGTCAAGGAGAAAAGAGAGTATATACAGATACGTATGTGTATGTGTATATGTGAGAAAGTGAGAAAGATAAAGAAAAAGAGAAAGAAAAGTCGTCTTCTTTAGAATTCAGAGAGCACGACTGTTATGAGACGATGTACCAAGGAGGAGGTTTGGACGAGGTAAGCGAAAGACAACGGGTAAAACGAAATAAGAAAAAGAAAATAAAAGAGGAAAAAACCATAGAGGGGGAAGTAGGCGTGGAGAGGTGGGGGATTAGACTTTTACGAGCCGGCAATACGAAGAAAGCTCTTGAAAATAGTTCGCGAAACTCAACTCAGTTCCGAGCTGTCTTCTTCCTCTCGCGAGTAGAAACTCGTATCGGTAGCCATTAACGAGACCCTCATTGCCCTCTTCATACCCTTACCATACTCCCTTCTACCACATATGTATCTCTCTATACTATCCCGTATATATCTGTCTGTCTGTCTCTGTGTATACGTGCGTAGTAGGTGCGTGTGTAGAGTAGAGGGGAAGAGGAATCTTTTTACTCTTTCAAGAAGAAAAAAGCAAAACACACATACTTAGACTTTCTTTCTCTTTCTCTTTCTGAGTAGGTTCACTCGACCGATCGTAAATCCACGTCGTACCGTGTCCTTCCGTATTCCTCCCTTAACCTCCCTTTAGACTCTTCTCTTCTAAGAACAAACAAGAAGAATCTTCTACGTTAGACGTAACCCCATGAACCGTGCCAGACAAAGATACTTTCAGAAAATGGACCAAGGGTTGAAAGTACTTTTATTGGACCTAAAATTCTATTTTGGTCTTTTACTTTTTTCGGTTCTTGTGTGTTTCTCAGTACTTTTATATTAATTTTTTATTTTTTTTATTTGTAGAAAATAATTATCGTATGCAAAGGTTGTGAGCGTGTACGTTACAAGAAACGCGTAAGGTAGAAGGAAGAAAAAATAGAGGGGTTAAAAAATAAATTTTCTCTACGTCGCATAAATCTTTTTGAAATTTTGTCTTCTCGCATTCACTTTCCTTACATTCATACTTTCTCGCTTTTCAATAAGTAAGAATGAAAAGAAAACGAGATGAGAAATAAGAGTAAGAGTAAGAGAAGAAGAAGAAGAAGAAGAAGAAGGGTAGGAAGGGGTAGAAGTAGGTAGATAGGAGGGTATATATATATAAGGAGAAATAAAAAATTCATTTCCATCTAACATCCTCGTGTCCCAGATCCTATCTCTCTTTCATGCACATACGTCCGATGCGTTAAGTATACGACCAATGAGATCTTTCCCTCTCGTGCTACCATAAAAAAGAAAGAAAAAAAAGAAAAGAAAAGAAAAGGAAAAGGAAAAGGAAAAAGAAAAGGAAAGGAAAGGAAAAAAGAATCGATATCTCGAGTAGTTGTCTCGCGCGATACTCGATTTAGTCATCGTAGTCGTAGTCGTAGTCGTAGTCGTAGTCGTAGTCGTAGTTATCATAGTCGTCGTTGGTTAAGTAAAACGAAGAGAGTAGCATAGTTTGAGATCGGCCGATGGCGTACCGTGAAATGCAAATTCGTGAAATGCGGAAAGTTCCACTCGTTGGTAAAGAGTGACTGAGCGAGAGAGAGAGAGAGAGATTCCAAGTAGGTACAATAGCAAAGAGAAAGAGAGAGAGAGAGAGAGAGAGTGGGGAACGTGGGGTAGAATGGAAGGAAGGGAATGAAGGAAGGAAGGAAGGAAGGAAGAAGCAAGCAGAGCTTGCAGAGCTTGCGGAGCCGAAAGGTAAAGAGGAACGCGGGCTAGGTCGATGAATTTTTAATAAATTATTCATTAGAAGGAGGAAGCTCGCGTTCGCGCAAGTTTCCCTTTTCCTTACCTCTCTTCGTACTTCTTCCTTTTTTTTTTTTGTATTTTTCTTTTTTTTTTTTTTTTTTTTTTTGAAAATAAACGGTAAGAAGGAAGGAAGGAAGGAAGGAAGGAATGAGTGAACGAACGAACCGATCGACCGAGAGGCCATTAATCGGATATACAGAGATGTAAGAAGCGTGGCTCCTTATCGTCGACGAAGGGAAATGGATATAGATATAGAAGGTTGAAGCTTTTTCACCAATGATCCGACGAAAAAAAAAAACATTTGGAGAGAGGGCGAAAGATAGTTTATGGAAAATAGGGGGAGTTAGCGAAGGAAAGGAAAAAAAAAGTGTAAAAGAGATGGAGAGTAAGTGGAATATAGACAAAAATAATAAGTGAAAGAGAAAAAGGGGAAAAGAGAGAGATCTAGTAAATTAAATATATATATAGAGAGAGAGAGAGAGAGAG
The DNA here is from genome assembly GCF_001313835.1 of Polistes canadensis. Lineage (NCBI taxonomy): Eukaryota > Metazoa > Arthropoda > Insecta > Hymenoptera > Vespidae > Polistes > Polistes canadensis. Next base: position 372,791 of record NW_014569634.1, on the reverse strand, counting down.
AGAGAGAGAAACCAAGTAAATTAAATATATAGAGAATGAATAAATGAAAGTGAAAGAAAGAGAGAGGGAGAGAGAGACCAAGTAAGTGAAGTAGAGAAAGAGAGAAAGCAAATAAATGAAATAGAGAATAAAAAAGAAAGAATAGCAAGTGTTAGAGAAAAAAGAGAAAATAAATAGTAAAATAAAGAGAAGTATTCTCTTATAAGATGGTAAATGAAAAATAAAACTAAAAGCAAGTTTAAGTGAAAGAGAGAAGAAACGATAACGTGTTCTTGATGGGAAAACTGGAGGGGTTACACCACAAGAATATACATTTCGGACATTCATTCTGGTTCGCCTTTTCTAAGCTATCTCGACGGATTCTATTCATACAGGATGATTAATTAATCGTAGTACTCGATTGAAAAATGACCTGGTCGATATCGCCATTGCATTGTTTAGCCTATGTGTTCGTTTAAAATAGAAAGTTGAGGGTCCGGGGCTTTTGAGGGGTTGCCAGAGGAGGGAGATTTTGATACTTTGAGATTTTTATTTTATCTCCATTTTTCTTAATCGTCTAGGATCGATGATTAATAATCAACGATTTCTTTTTTTTAATATCCCTTTGTTGTGCCTTCGTGTTTTTTTATTTTTTTTTTATTTTTTTTTTTTTCATATTTGATATATATATATATATAAGCCTGAAAGAAAATTGTATTTTTCTTATTTCTATTGAACTGTTTTCTCATTCTCGATTTGCCGTTAATGTAGCCGAGTACTTAAGTGCATAATGGGTTTATATATATATGTGTGTAAGTAAGTACGGTAAGTAAACGAGAGAATGAAATTTACGTGTAGTTATAGGGAAGAATAACGTCGTAAGTTATAACCGTTCGCGCGGTTTTCCAATCGGTTCGCGAGATCACGTTAACTCCGTAATTTATACTCCGCGCGAAGATAAATGCACAGTCATCGGCAATATCTGGATCTTTACACTCGCTAATATTTTCCTTTCGCATTTATCAACATCCAACTCGAATATATATGGTTGCCAACTATAGATTAAAAAGAATGAAATAATAAAAGCGAGAAATAGAGAGAGAGTGAAAGGTGATCAAGTAAAAAAAGAAAACAAAATATGGCCCTCTCTTCGAATGAAAATTATTCAAATAATAATCCAAATAGAAAAGACAATACAAATCGAACGAAAAAACGAAAATAAAAACGACCAAAAACGTGAAATAATAATAATAAGAAGAAAAAGAAGAAGAAGAAACAACGAAAACAAAAATGATGAAAATAAAAAAGAAAGAAAGAGAGGAAGAAAAAGATGGTAAAGTTTGATTCGAAAAGAAGACGAAAGCGGAAGCTTACCAACGTATAGTCCGAGGCCATTCATCAGCGTGAAATATTTTATTAAACAACCTGCCGCATCCCTTTTCGTTCCAACAGCCGGCATACAAATTCGAAGAGCAGCATGCGCCGGCCTCGATTCATCACGACTTTAACGTCCGGCTGGCTGGTTGGTTGCTTGGTTGGTTGGTTGCTTCACTGGCCGGCCTTGCTTACTTGCTTGCCTGCTTGCCTGCTTGCCTCCCTGCCCCTGGACCACCGAAAACTTTGTATCCCATGATGCAACTTCCCCATGGTTCCCCCCTTCAACATTCTACGATCCATCTTCCGTTCTGAACCGTTACACTGCCTCTACCTTCCAACTACCTTCACCTCTACCCCTTGATACCTACAACTACATCTAAACATACACCAATACCAATAACCATAACTGTACTTTTACTTCTACGGTACATACATTTTTACTCATACATTTATACTTATATCTGTTACTACGACGTTTATATATCCATACAGGTTTATCTATACGTACAATCACATATATACACATTTATTCATACTTATATTTTACATTTACATGTACATCTTTATAACTTATATATGTAGGTATACACATTTACTTATACTTGCACCTACATTTATATTATACTTATAAACATATTATGATTATATTCGCGTATATATATAATGTTACTTATACTTACAACATGAAATTTACATTTGCACTCATACTTCTATTCCACGTACGTATACAATACTTACACTGAAACTTACATTCACAATCATGCTTGTACTTATACGTATATACTCATACACATATGTATATGTATGTATGTATGTATGTATACTTTCTCCGTCACAGTCGGCCACTCCAACTCTCCGACCCTCCTAATTCCTGCTCGTTTTAAATCTACATCGTTAATTCCGTCACGACGAGGCCAGTCATAATTCCCTTGAAAAAATCTGCCACGCGGGGATTAATAATACCTAACTAGATTATTCGGCCGTGCCTCGGGCACTCTCTTTCTCTTTCTCTCTTCCTCCCTCATTTTCTCTTTCTCTTTCTCTAACTCATTAAACGAGTTATCATTATCCTTTATCTTTCCAATTTTTATTTATTCCGAAATATCCTATATCCCGGTTAATATTTCATTATTAATAATACTAAAATCTTTTTCGATAGTTAAATAAATGTATTATCCTTTTAAAAATATATATATTTCATTAATTTATTTATTATTTTATCCATTTCTGTGACATATTAGATAACATTTTTCTCCGTTAATGCATCCCAATACGATGGAGAAAGTTGGATGGAAAATAATTGATACGTTCCACTTGAACATCGATTTAAAATTAAAAAATAAAAAGAATAAAAAAAAAAAGAGACAAAGAGAGACGGATTTACAATGAAATATCGCGCATCATTGAATATTTCGTTAAATACAAAATTTGTTCTCTATTACAACAATACTATGGCCTTGCAAAATACGATCCACCATATATATATATATATTCCTGTAAATAGTTCAAATATTATAAAAATAACTTCAAAATTTTATTTCGCAAAATAATGTATAGCGTATCGCGTAGTCTCGTTTATAAAATAGTATAATAATTTAAAAAATATACTTCATAAATTTTCATGACAAATGATATTGAAACATTTCTTCCCTGCTAATGCATTCCAATACGGGAAAGAAAGTTGGATGGAAAATAATTGATACGTTCCACTATGGTATCGATAGAAAGAAAAGAAAAGAAAAGAAAAGAAAAGAAAAGAAAAGAAAGAGGAGGGGAAAAATAGGATTGAAAAAGAAAAAGTGTGGAGAGTGAGGTTAGAAAAARAAAGAAAGAAAGAAAGGAAGGAAGGAAGGAAGGAAGGAAGGAAGGAAGGAAGGAAGGAAGGAAGGAAGGAAGGAATAAAGAAAAGAGAGAGAAAATCAGGGTGAAAGTAAGAAAGGTAAAGAAAAGACGAGAGAAATGGTTAAAGCTGTGGAGATTAGGTGAGAAGGGATCGAGCCTGCGAGACGAATAAAGAAGAATAAGATTGATGTCGCCGAGTAAATTGAACGTTACGAGCGACGACAGTGCCGACAAAGCCCGCGCATAATTCTTCCCAACCCCGTAATTTATTTCGTAAAAACCTCCCCGTATATATATATATATACCCTCCCTTTCTCTCTCTTTCTCTATCTTTTTCTCTCCATAATTTTTCTCCCCACTCTCTCTCTCTTTTACACACAAACACGCGCGCGCATCTTTTTCCCTGATTTTTTTTTCTTTTATTTTTTTAACGAATTCACGTTTCACGAGACACGTTTTCGATAATCGAACCAGTAGACGAAACGTTCTTGATTTCCTTGAGAAAATCTAACTTTTTCTTAGATCTTATTGTTAGATCTCGAATGTTCAAGAAAGAGGGGTTGAAGGGAGGAAAGGGAGAAGGGAGGAACCTGGGATGGGAAGAAAAAAAAGTATAGACGAAATCCATGCTCTTTCAAGTCGAGAAATAAGAGCACCAGCGTGGTCCTTATCTAGATAGGCCGCCATTTCGTTTTCAAGGAGAACGGAGAAATGGCAGCGACAACAAAAAACTTTCGGAAAGGGAAGAAAAGAAAGAAAGAAAGAAAGAAAGAAAGGAAGAAAGAAAGAAAAGAGGGAACGGTAGAAAAATAGGAAGAGAGAGAAACGGGAACGAAGAAGAGGTAGATAACCGGTGTATTAAGATTTCTAATCTAAATGAACGGTCGTTCCGGTCCAGCAGCAATGAGGTTGGTTTTGCCGAGCACCGGAACGCTTGCGTTCTTTTTTAAACGTCTTAACGAGACTCCCCAAAGCGACGCGGCACGAGTTGAAGTTTCTATTTCGGATTCGAAAAATCGAGAAAAAGAAAAGGAATAGGTATACTGAAGAAAAGAATAAAACCAAGGGTGGGATGGGATTGTTGTGTTGTAGGGGTAGCAAACGTTGTTGAAAAAAATAACATTGGCGATCCATTTTTAATGAAATATATTCTGTTATGAATATAATTATTGTAATATTATATTATATTTGATTGTTTATGATAAAGTGTTACAAAACAGCGTGTTCGTGATATTCGAAAAATTGTAACCTTTTCTTTTGTCTTTTTTGTTTCTATAATTTTCGAGATGAAGTTTTACAAAATTATTTCCAACGCGCTTTATCTCGAATTTGTGTGATTGAAATTATATATAATTATATATTATTTAAATATTCTTTATATACCATGTGTTACGTAGCAAATATCTGATAATCGTCCACAAAATTTAAATGCACCGTTTCAATATTAATTAACCGAATCAATCACGTAAAAGTACACGATCAATTTTAACGAGTTCCAAACAACGACTGATCGTTAGTTTTCATAAATATTTAACGATCTAATAACTTTGTTAGGTAACATCCAACGAATGTGTTTTACCGTGAAATGAAAATAAAACATTGTTTACATACGAAAGGTCCTACTGTCTCGACTACCTTTACTTGATGTAAACATATTGAAACATGATCAGTAGTTTTATGAAAATATCGTTGAAATAATAAAGAAAATATGTTTCAGTTTATAAATATTCAATGCACTCGGTATAAACTCTTATATGTAACATGATAAAAATCTTACGTACACTTTCCCCTTACATATATATATATATATTACAACGTATACACAAACTTATCTATAAATACTTATACAACTACACATTGTATATGATAATAAAAAAATATATGTGTTTGCCCTATGTGAATAAAAAGATCGGAATCAAGAAAGTTTTCCTTACTACGATACTTTTTCAACGTTATTTTTCTATTGCTATTGAAATGGCTACTTAGAAAAGATGTTGATATTGAGACATGTTCCAACAATATAGAAACGATGAAATCTTTAAAGCTGCTCTCGCTTATACGACATAACCTTCGATTTTGATCTCTCTCTATCTCTCTTTTATCTATTTTTCTATTTTTATCCTTTTTCATATCCCTTCCAGCGAGCAGCTTTCAAAAGGAACTTCGGATCCCGTTTGTATTTTCGTCGATTTTTGTCGACCACGGAAGTCTTGTCATTCCTGTCGACTATTTGGCACCGTCGATCGTTCCCAGAATCGATCGCGAAATTGCTCTTGCCTTTTTATCTCGAAATTCTCATTCTTTCTCTCTTCCTTTCTATTCTTTTTGATTCTTTTTTTTAATTTTTTATTTTTTATTTCAATTTTTCTCCGAGCATCACCTAGCATCACAGCAACACGAGTGTTACGATAAATCGGAAAATCCGACGACCAAGGTGAGCCGGATCAGGTGCGAAATTACTCGCTTACCATCTACCCCTATGGTCTCTTTATTATTTTTTTTTTTCTTTTTTTTCTTTTCTCTCTTTTTCTTTTTTTTCTGACGGCTAGCGATAGAAAATCTGGGGATTTTTGTTGCAAGAACGTTTCGCCGATCGTTCGTCGATGAAAGATGTGTGAAAAATATTAGTCACCTATACGTATATACATACGTTTTACACGTATATATATATACGTGTGTGTGTACCTACACTTTACACGTGTCTATCCATAGAGTACGGGCCAATCAACGCAATTCATTCGCAATTTCTCAACGTCAGGACCAATTTTTCCATGAACGAACGAACGAATGAACGAACGAACGAACGAAACGCAACTCGGCCGAGCCAACTAAGGTTAATCCCGAAAATACAGAGGTCCGCCGATAATTAACGCGGATTCTGGTGGTGGTCCGTTAAAACCCGCGTAACAATCCTCCCTATAACTCTCCCCTCTTACTAACCACCCCTTCTAATACCAAGAGTCCACCTTTATCCTTCTGAGCGATCATCTCGGCTCGTAATTAAAAGCAAGTGAAATCGAAGGACTACGGGATATCAACTCTCTCGCACGCGATAAAACGTTTACTGCTTCTGTCTGTCCTCGGTCCTTGATAAGCACCCTTTCCGCCTTGTAATTTCACGACTCTTTTATAGCACTCTTTGCGGATATGTATTTCTCTTTTTTTTCCCCTCTCTCTCTCTTTCTTTCTTTCTTTCTTTGTCTCTTTTTCTATCTTACTCTTGTTTCCTTTATTTTTCCTATCTTTTTTATCAGAGTCCCTCGACTCTTCGTATTTGCAAACGCTCAGCACGGCAACCGAGTAAACTCGTCGCAATACGACTTTTTCATTACCGGCTCGGGCGTAAAATTATGTTTTTATTTGCCTAGGTTTTTCTTCCCCATCCCCCTTTAATCATTCCTTCCTCGAGAATTAGAGAGAGAAAGAAAGAAAGAAAGAAAGAAAGAGGGATCTATGTATTTTGTATTTACATGTATAAATAATAAAAAGTATTAAAGGAATTAATCGTTCGGTAGACTTTTACGCGTCTTTCGTCATCTTTGAAACTTTATGATATTTTTGTTCTTTCTCTCTCTCTCTCTTTTTCTATCGTCTGAATAACGCGGGCCCGCATTTTTCTTCCCCACTGATTTATATCTACGTTTTCAAGGTCACCGGAGTCTCGTAAAAATCGTTTATTCAGAGACGAGGACACGAAAATAACAACCGAAAAAAGTTGCGCTCTCGCTTAGAAAAGAAATTTCAACTAAATTTTCGAGAGTTCCTGTCCCTTTCTTTTCCCCCGGTTCTGAATGCTGCTGCTACTGGCTGGTTTGAGGGTTGCGAAAGAAGAGACTTCGAGCAAATAGAATTGACGCGCCGAAATTAATTACTACTTCCTACCGTGTCTCCCTCCTTTTCCCCCCTCCTCTCTCCCCTCCTCCACTCTCTCTCTTCCACTTTTTTCTGTCCCCTATATTTTTCTTTCCCCGTTTACTTTTTCCTACTTCTTTCTCGTTAACGCCATTTTGAATGCGTTATTCTTTTAACACTCTTAGTCGGAATTTATCGAGTTGTACGATCGACTTCAAAACGAGAAGCTTTTTACTTTTAAGCGAAGGGGTGGGTCCCCTTTTTCTTTCATTATCGCCAACGACTTTATCTATAATTTTTCAAACGTAATCTAATGTACCTTCGTTTTTATTTAAATACCACATTTACTTTCTCTTTCTCTCTCTCTCTTTTTCTTGTTCTTGTTCTTTTTACGTTTCTTTCAAACAATTATCTTATATAGCTACCTTCGAAGAAAATATCTTCTGAACGGGGGTGGGGGGGGGGGAAAAAAGAAAAACTTTTTTTTCCTTTTCAATTCCTATAACCTCACTTTCTTTTTCTCATCCTTATCCTCTACCATTCACTTTTCACCCTTCGACCTTTTCCTCCCTTTTCATCGATTTCTTACATCTGCCTTCTCTTTTATTAAGATTTCTCCTTCTTCTGCTTTATCTCAATCTTTCTTTGAAACTGCAACAAGTTAAACGACATCCCCGACCGTGACGTTAAAGAATAAATGGATTAACAAGTTTATCTTGAAGATTAATTTCCCGATCTTCCTTTATAAATTAGTTACATTCGCTCGATTTTAGTTTCGAACTTGAGAAAACAAACTTAAAGATATTCGAAGGTTCATCATATCTTCTCGTAATCAACCAAAAACTTCTTCAACGTCAATGGAAGTTTCACATTTTTCTTTTCTTTCTTTTTTTCTTACTCTTTGCGAATCAAATTAAAACAACGAAATATGAATGCACACAAAAGACAAAAATTTAATTATTAAAATTATTAATTTTGTTTGATCGATTTTGAATCAACGCGGAATAAATAAATCAAATAATAATCTAATGTGAACCAGAGGAAAATAATATCTCTAATTAAATTATCAATATTCTTGTCCACAAATATGTTATTAATATATAAGTCTCAAAGGGAGTTATAGACGGTTAATAAATCTTATGAACAATTAATTTGAACTAGTTGTACGTTTCGTCCCTTACTGAGGACTTCATCAGCAACTTGATCATTTACAGTTCATGTGTCAATACATATTATCTTTTTTACAGAGTCATACATTTCAATAAAACTTAACATATTACAATACAATTTGATCCTAAACACCTTATCTTATCACACGTAATCAAATACTGATTCTATCTAGACTAGTGTTTAATAATCTAGGTATCTTCAGTATTGAAAATATGGTAAATATTTTTTATGCTAAAAGTGAATAAATTTTAATAAAACTTATATTAAATTAAAGTACACTCTTTTGTCTACGCGTAGAATACCATATGGAGTTATAAATTTAGCATTTAAAGTTCAGGAAATGTCAGAGAATGCAATACTGTAAATTGTGCATCTTTGCAATTTTTTTGAAAAGTTTCGGTAAATATTTTTTATACTTTTTGCAAATGGATATTAATGAATTTTATATTAAATTAAAGTCCATTCTTTTGTATATTATTTTAATAATAAACTAATATAAGTCAATTTGTCTAATATTAAATACGAATAATAAATACGAAATACAAAATAATAATCCGAAATAATAATAAATCGATGTTACAAAAATTTTTAAATTTAAATATTAAAACCAGTATATAACATCGAAAACACGGTTAAAAGATATGCGAGGTGTGACGAAACGATAAATCTAATCCGTTTGGTTTGAAAGATCCTCTCGAGGTACACGTCGTTATTTCACCATCCCTCTATTTCTCTTACACTCTTATTCACTCTTTCTCTCTCTCTCTCTCTCTCTCTCTATCTCTATCTCTCCTTCTTTCTTCCATCTCCGGTTTCTATGAACAACGGAAGCGGAATAAAATCTTTCTCGCGTGAGAGTGTGTTATGTTGGGTTGGTGCGTTAGTGAGAAAGAGAGAGAGAGAGAGAATGAGGAACGTAACCGAGCTATGAAATATACGGGTACACGTTATATTCTCGAACGAAGCGAACCGTCGTCGTCCTACAGAGAAAGTTGGGGGTGCAGAGGGGGCCGGTGTGGTGGACAAGGGTAGCGGGGTGGACGCCGGGCGTCGGGACGAACCTAATGCGGATACAATGGTCGACAGTTGTTGCCGTTGGCTCGCCGAGAGCGTTTCTTGCGCCTTTGCTTTTTACTTACACCACCTCCAACCCCCCCCCCTCGTACCCACCCACACCCTCCTCCTGTTCCTCATCTTTCTCTTTTTCTTTCTCCTATCCCAACCATCCCCATCTTTCCACCCCCCTACATTCACCCACTCTTCCCTACTCTTTCCATTTCATTCTTCCTTTCTTTCTTTTTTCTTTTTTTTTCTTTTTGCTTCCTTTTTTCTTTCTTTCTTTTCTATTATTTTCTTTCATTCTTTACTTATTTTTTTTCTTTTTTCTTTGTGGTTTTTTTTCTTTTTCTTTTTTCTTTTCTTTTCTTTTCTTTTCTTTTCTTTTCTTTTCTATCTACGTTTTCTGGTGTATGGAAGGAAAAATCTTGGAACAACACCGACGCCAAGCGTCGTCATAGTCGTCGTAGTCGTCGTTATCTTTCTATCGTGTTCGTGGTAACTAATAGCAAGAGACAAATGGATGTGAACGTTAAAGAATATCAACCACGATCGATTAATTCTTCGAGAATTTCTTTCAGAAATCCGCCGACCGTGTGGTGTATCTGTCGCGTTTTTATTTCATTTTCCTTTTCTTTTTCTTCTTCTTCTTCTTTATTTTTCTTTCCTTTTGTTTCTTGTGGATTGTTTGATCTTTTCTTTTTTTCTTTTTTTTTTTTTTTAAGATACACATTCCAATAGTTTATGATTTTATTTTTAATTGGTTAGATATTATTTGTAGAATTGTTGAAAGTAAAAAATAAAATATTTTTATTATAATATATAGAATTATCAAAATGAAGGGTATATTATATACCAGGTAATTATGATAATAAATTAACAATAAGTCTATAAATTTTCTGAATTTATTTTATGAACTGTTTTTTATATACAAGTAATTTTAATATAAAGGAAATCATGAAATTAATTATTTCGATCCCTTAATTCACTGTCATAATTACTGGGCACATATCTAATTTAAATTCGTAGTAAATTATTCTTATTTTATAAATAAACTTTATTTCTTTAAGTGTAACTATGCAAGTATTAGGTAACTACTAACTTTCTGAGCAAGCTAATTTATGGTTTTTTTTCTATATAAATGTAAATATATACTACAAGGGTACGTTAAAAAGTTTTAAGTTTCAATAGAAAAGCGATTTTTATTTTTTATTTAAAAAATAAAAGAAAATTAGACCGAGGAAAGAAAATTTTTTCTACGTTAGACTGAAAACTTTTCAAACCATTCAATATATATCTATATATTTTTTGTATTATTTTATAGTATAATAAAATATAATAATAAGACTAGCCAATAATTGCTTGGAAAATTCGTTGCGATTTAGAAAAAAAAATGTATATATAATACAAATATTGCATAAATATATTTTTCATCATATTCTATTATAATATTCTGTTACAATAATAATATACTGTTCAGTTATTGTTTAATATTTATAAGCAAATAATGAATATACATATTACTCTATAAGGGGTCACAATTTTCTTTGATATTATTATATGTTTGATCACCAAATATCATAAAGAAAGAAAAATATTAATATGATCGAAGAAAAAATTTGTATATTTTCCTAAATCCTTGTTAGCTACTTCCTTATCCGGGTTCTTATATCTAACGTTCATAAATCTGTCCGAAAATGTAATAAAAGGAAATAACATAGCCCAACTTCTGATCTCAAAAGAACGCATAACGACTATAATAAACGGACGTATATGGGAAAAGGGTATGAAGATACAAAGATGGTTGGAAATGTTCCCTTAAAACGGAGTACACTTTATCCGAACTTATTTTACGAGACGATAGAGGAAAAAGAGAGAGAGAGAGAGAGAGAGAAATCTGCTGCGTTTTGCGCTAAAATGAGATGAGATGTGCAGCGCAACAAACTGAGGAAAGAAAACGCGTACTCGCGTGGAAAAGTCGTTTATGGTAAATCCTAATGACGCGAGAAGGCTTTAGTCCTGCACACCTTGGATAACCATAATGCTTTTATACGTTTCACTTATATCCAAGATTTTCTTCATTTCAACTACCTACCCCATTGTATGTTCGCGAATCCTACGAAATTCGGTGTGTGTTAATACATGGTATGCATGTATGTGCGTTTTGTGTAACATTGATCCGTTCCATTTCGTAAATGCGTTGAAACAATTTTTACAATATTTTTTTCTCTTCCTTTTATTTATTCTGAATAAAAACTAGACCCACACGGAAAATTCACCGTCGCGCGTATAATTTTTTCTAACTAAACAAAAGAACAAAAAAAAAGATGACGAATGAGAAAAAAAGGAATTATACACTATAAACTCGCTACCATACTTTTTCCAACATTACACCTTTCTTTCTTTCTTTCGCTCTTCGTTAAAATTTTGCACGAAATTTCTGATTTTTGAAACACGAATGAAAAAAAGGAAAAAGTAATGGAAAACCTTTACGTACAGAGAACGTTACCAGTGATCGACCGTTACCACTAAACATGTTGCTGAAAATCGTGAATAAAAAAAAACAAATTCACGTATAAAAAACGAAATAATAATAATAATAATAAAAAAAAGAATAAATTAACGACGATCGCGTACATTAATTCTTTTTTACGTAATACACTATATACATACTTACTTAGAAGCAACATTTTTTATTACCGATAGGTAATAGAAAAATGTATTTACGTATTATTAGATAGAATCATCATCGATTCCATAAACGTATACTTCCAGTTGAACATTACCGGTACGTGGTGGATATAAAAGAAACGATTCGCTCCATCTCGAAATTTTATTTACTCTCCGATGGTTCTCTCCTACGAACCATAGAATTTTTCTCTTCCTTCACGACGCTTCCTACTACCACCATTCCCTTCTCTCTCTCTCTCTCTCTCTCTCTCTCTCTCTCTCTCTCTCTCTCTCTCTCTGTTTCTCTCTTTATTTCTTTCTTTCTTTCTTTTCGACAAAAGAAGTTCCGAGTCCCGCGGAATGTATCTCACATCCATTTTACGAAACGCGATATATGTAGGAAGATATTATTTTTTTCCAAACCGTATCACGTCCGTCTTCGCATATCGACTCTACCCGCGTCCAGAATATTAATCTTCTCCTCTCAAGACTCGATTTAAAGCACGGAGGAGAGAACCTTCGACATTGGAGGCCCTCTTCGCTTCTTAACCCCTCCCCCTAACCCCCTTCGAACTCCCATCAAACTTCCCACATTTCTTCTCATTCCAATATCGTTCTTCCTCTTCCTCCTCCTGCTGCTTCTCTTCTGCTTCTTCTTCCTAAAAATCGTCTGGGCTCATATTTTTAAACGTTGCAAGCTCCCGCGATAGAAAGCTTTCCCGTTAAAACCGTTCTTCTTCTTCTTCCTCCTCTCTTCCTCTCTTCCTTCCTTCCTTCCTTTCATGGTGTGCCTGGCACACGCTATGAATTATAGCCGATAATTATTTGAAGGCTCGGGACAAAGGAAGGAAACTTGAGCTGGCTAAATGATAACGGACGGCATCAAGGAGGAGGGTAGTAGTATCGTAAAGGGAAGGAACAGTGATAAGATTGCTACCTTAATTATCCTCTACCCTCACACATTTGATCCCTTCTAACTCGGATAAACCTTAAAGCTCGTCTGACATTACCCGGATATAATAACTCTTTCGACAAATTTGTTTTAATGAACATTTTTCTTCGTCTATAATAAAGTATTTTCTTTTTATTATTATTATTATTATATTATTTCAAATATTAATAATAAATCTATCGTAGAGTTTTTATATTATTATAAATTGAACATTGTGACAAACGTTGATTCAAGAACCTAAATAATAATTATCGCGATACTGAGAACAATTAATAACGTTGTATGCAAAATTTTCAAATAAATCGTTTTAATTATATCCGATACGTTTATTGTTAAAATAAAAACACCAATTATAAGAACAATAATAAAATGATAATTCTTGTTAGAAAACAATATTGAAATTTGAAAAATAAATGGAGAATAATTTAACCAAGGACTGATCGAGTCACACTTATATATACTCTACTACACATACACACATATATACATATATATACCTACGGAACAGTGGAGGGCTGGACCTTCGTAAACAAGTCAGAAACGTACTTTACGGCAAATTCCTTCGAAGGAAAAGCTTCGCCAAATGCAAACGAACGGAATATCGAGGATCTTCGACTCGACTTTCACGAAATGCGTTTCCGGTATATCGCGTTTTCCAAGCGGAGTCTTGGCAAGAATTGGCAAACAACAAGTAGGAGTAACGATAACGTAAAGTAACGTGCGACAGTAACGAGGAGACCCTTAATTCCACTTTCCCTTCCTCCTCCCCACCTTGGTCCCCCTTGTCCCTCTCTCTTTCACGGTTTCCCTCCTTTACTTTCCTTTTTCTCTTTGTTATTCTCGCGAATGCTCTTGGAACAACCCACCTTCTTCTTCTTCTTCTTCAAGCTCTTACCAACCTTTCTCTCTCTCTCTCTCTCTCTTTCTCTCTCTTTCTTTTTCTCTTTTTTTCTTTCTCTTTCTAACCGACGTCCTCGAAGGGGTTGTCGATCTTCCTCTCCGTCAGACGTATCTCGCTTTTTCTTCTAGCTCGACGACGGCGCGTCACGGTGTCGGAAATAACGACCTCCGACCGTAACTCAACTTGATTTAGCTTCTCCTTATCGTAGGAACCATTATCCTTTAAAAATCGTTTCGTTTTGTTATACGCCAGTCATAGACGTTTTACGTTTCGACGAATCGTCTTTTTAAAATGTCTTATTGTCCTTCGTTGTTTTTTCCTTTTTTTCTTTTTCTACTTTTATTTTTTTTTTTTATCTTAACGAGCTTTTCTTTTTACAAACGCGTTAGAAATCTGAATCGCAGTTGAATATTTTCGTTCGGTCAGCATTATTATAAGATTAATAATGGTCATTCTTTGGTAGAAATATAATAATAATAATAATAATAATAATTTGTCAGTAATTGAGATATAAAATGGCGATTCGTAGTTATCGAAAAAGGGCAAGGTTACGTCAAGGTTACATTTCAATACCTTTTCTTTTTTTTCTTCTTCTTCTTTCCCTTTATAAATCATCCTCAATTATATATATAAAAGTTTCTACCAAAACGGGTTTTTAGCAAATATTTGACATTTATACGTGATAGAAATGTCATTCGCGTATGTATCAAGCCCCTCCTTTTTGAAAAGGATCCCCATACACCCCTCCATCACCCTTTCCCCCGCCCACCGGTTACATTCCTTTTACTCGTAAACGTGTAGTTCCTCTTTGCAGTTGTTTTCACGTGAATATGAATTCAAAGTGAATTCGTGTGCTAGAACAGTAGTAACACGAGTAGTAGTAGTAGTAGTAGTAGTAACAGCATGGATGGTGAACGCACGTGACGACAGTAGTAACGTCAGCTCGTTAATTAATTAATATTTACCGATGAAAATCTCGCAGGTTGCTTGACAACGGCCTCGCGAGAATCTCGTTGAGGGATGAGAATGATTCAACGTTGGTTCAACCATCCAGCCCCGTTCGTTCGTTCGTTCGTTCGTCCTTCTCTCCTTTCCTCTCCTCACCTCACCTCTCCTCTCCACTCCTCACCACTCCACTCCATTCCACTCTTCGTCTCGTTTCTAGCCTCGAATTTGTGAGCCGGCACGAAATTTCACTGAAATCTGGCGAAATTACGCACGAGCAAGCCGACAGCCAGCGACACACGCCGGGATTCTCCCGGTAATTAGGTGAACAGAGTTGTAGAAAGGTTTTGCTTGTATTGTTGCTCGAGGCCGACATAGATGAGAGTTAGCGAGTAAAACGGTAACTCGTTTCAAACGAAAGTTTTTCATCTAAAGAAAGAGAAAGAAAGAAAGAAAAAAAAAACAAAAAATAGAAAGAGAGAGAGAGAAAGAGATAGGATAAACGAATAAAAAAGAAATTTTTTTTCCACGATAATTTTTCATGTTCTCATTTAGTTTTTCTTCTTTTTGCTTTTCCTTTTATTTTTTCTCTTCTTCATCTTCTTTCTATTTCTTCTTTTCGTTGAATTTATTATATTACTATTATTATTATTATTATTATTATTATTATTATTATTATTATTGAAGTAGTTTGTGCTACTTTGTGATTGATTAGAATGGAAAAGAACCGACATTCCGTTCTAGTTTTCAACATCACTTTCGAAAATCATCTTTCAAATAGAAATAAAGAAGACAAGTTGTATGCTTTAGCAGTAACAGCAGCAGCAGCAGCAACAGTAACAGCGAAAGCACATGTTTCGAGTTCTAGTATAAGCATATATCATTCTCGAGAGCTTTCGTATAGAAGTTTAGCCCGTCTACGAGCATCGATCGAGGATTACGAAACGATAAGCCGATCGGTACCTATGTAATTGGAAATATCCGACGGAATCCCACGGTGCATCGTTTCCAGCCGCTTCTCTCTATCTTCATAATCGCCACAACGATGAACTCACCGCATTGTTACACGCTCGACTTACTTACTTTGTTTGTACGATAATGTCTATTAGCAGTTCAGCCTACCGTATCGCGGTCCGTTAATTAGTCCATTGCGAATTGATATCTACGACTTTCAATTTCTGATCGATCGTTCGTTAATTCGTTAATTCGTTCTTTCATTTTACTTTCTTTCAATGATTTTTTTTTTTTTCATTACCAACTTTGAAAATATTTTTATTCAATCTTCCATTTTCATTAGATTCTCTCGAGATTCTTGTTTGTTCATTAAGATTTTTCTTTGATCGATGAAAAAGAAAATTGAGAAAAGATTGCAATGTAGTTTATTTTAAGATATAATTGTTATTTTTATGGTTTTCTTTTTCTTGGTTGGGGGGAAGGGTTGAAAAAAATTATTGGAACTGAGATGAAATATTTGTAAAAGGCTACGCGTAGGAGTGAAATAAATTTCTTTAAATAAAAATGCAATTTCTATATATATATAATATAGAAAATTATTAATTTAGGAAATATTTAAATGTAAATATTACTACGAGATAACATAATATTTTTTTTCATGAAATGTAAACCATTTTTAAACCAACACGATTATTAATTCTTTCTAAATAACCAACGTATATATATATATAAATACATGACACAAAAAAATAAAATAAAAAAGAAGAAATTAATATTCACTCTAACATATATATACAGCCCACAATCAAATGATCAAACTTTAATCCTAAAGACCATTTTGCTATACCCACAACCATAAATAACAGAGATATTAAAGTGTTCCGATTTAAATGGCTCATCCCATATAAATTGAGAAAAAGATACAGAAAAAGAATGAGGAAAAGGAAAGAGAAAAAGAAGACGAAGAAGAAGAACAAGAAGAAGAGAAGTATAATAATGGTTCGGCTACGCTTTTACGTGTCTCGAACTCTAAAGAAGGACGTATGCGGCTCACGTCTTATCCACCCACCCAGGTACGGTTCTCGCAGTTCTTTGGCTGGTTTCCTTTGCTCTTCTCGATAATGTGCCAGAGTGACAGCGACGAAGAAGCTGAAGCTTCTCTCTGCTCGACTCGTCCGTCTGAAAACTTAGTTGAAAAAGGGGTCACGGCACGTTCTCCAACAGCAAGCGCACACCTACAACCCCCAACCAACCCCCAACCAACCCCCAACCAAACCTTCAACCCCACCGACTACTCTCCACCTTCTTCTATCCTCTACAACCCTCCCCCATCTGCACCTCACCCGTATTACCCCACCTCCTCCATCTTCTATTTCTTTTTCTTTCATCTCCCCCCTGCCCCCGCCCCTACCCTTGTCCCTGCCTCCTTCCACTCCTTCGTTTCTCCTCTTTCTTTTCTTCTCTTTCATCACCGTCTTCCTTTCTACCAAGAATTCTTCTTTTAGCCCTTTAACTGGTTCCAAGCTTCAAAACCATCATCCTACTCCCTCCCTCCCCTCATCCCACCCCACGACATCCAAATCTGCTGACTGCGTTCAACTAACGAGATATTTAAGCTGATCGGTCGCGCGAGGATTTCCCAAGCCCGCTTTCCCGCATCTCATCTTTTGTGACATAATTAGCATTCGTCGAGTTTGAGAAAAAAGGAAAAGAATTTAATTCTACAGAGAAAAAAAGAAAAAAAAGAAAATAATAAAGGATAAAAGGGGAAAAAAGGGTGGAGATTGTTGACCGACTTATAATATAATGTTCGTCTTTTCATCTGACAATATTTTATCTGAGAAATATATATTTATTAATTAATTATTATTTTTATTCTCAACAAACTTTGAGATAAATATTTTAATATTCACGTCGTTCGAACAAAAATGAGTATCACAGGAGTAAGATTGTGAATGTTAGGAAAATAATGAGATTAGTTGATTAATTATTTTTATTTTAGAAAATATTTATCATACGTAGCACATTTATAGAAATTTTTTTACAATTTTCAATATTTCCCATAAACGACTTGTTTTATAATTTTGGAATGAAATTTCTTGTTTTATTTCAGCACTATTTTACAATACAACACATTTTAGAAAAAATCTCATGTACATCTGAACTAACATTTACAATTTACACGCAATGATCGATTTGACAATGACGAATAGGAATCTATATACGAATTGAACAACGTTTTCGTTCCATGTAAGCATTCATGATATAAATTAACAGAATGATTGGAACAAACATAGTCAGCTTTCAACTCGAAAAACGTTCGACCTCATAAATCCTAATTCGAAAGTGGTTCGCTTTTGTACTAGATCGAGGTCACGCAATCTATCGAGTGTCCCGTGTGTCAGTTGTTTGTTAAAATATCTTCAACCACCATCCCTCGAAAAAAACAACAAGAACAAAAAGAAAGAAAGAAAGATAGATAGATAGATAGTAGTGGAACCACACGCGATGGATGTATCTATCTTGAAATTTAACAAAATTAAAAGCAACAAATATTGGATGATAAGAAAGTAAAACTTCGAAGAATATTATGGTGACGGTGGTGGTTACGGTGATAGGCGGTGGTTGTAAAATATCTTCAACCCACACCCTTTCAACAAAAAAAAAGAAGAAGAGAAACAACACGCACCGTATTTTTAAATCTAAACAAGGAAACGAAAAATTGTCAACGATAAAAAAGAAAACTCGGAGAACATTATGTTGATGGTGGTTTTGTTGTGGAATGGAGAAGGGGGGAGGGAGGGAGTTTTGGTTGTGGCTTGAGAATCGTAAAAGGATAAAGTCAAATACGGAGAGCCTAACTCCGATACATCCATAAACGCGTTTATCGCTGGAGTCACGCGTGTATGTTGCTACGTATGTTCAGCCACATGGGAGTCATTAATATTCAAGAGATACTGAATCAGATTTTATTCACACCAGCCATCATAAAGCTCGAAATTGATGTTCTCGGAATACGGATGCACTATGAGGCCAATACATTTCCAACCTTCTCTCTCTCTCCCTCACTCTCTCTCTCCCTATCTATCTCTTTTTCTCTTTCTTATACATATATAAGAGCTGTCTCATATACTCTTTAAAATATAACGAAGTCTTTTACAATGTTATTATTCTCTTCTATATTTTACAAATGATAAATTAGTATTTCGTTAAGCTAGCTAATATTGAACTAGATAATATTTAATGTTGAAATTTGTAATAGTATATATTTTGTATTGAACATTTATTTGTTCTTATATCTAAATAAGGAAAAAGTATATCTAAATAAAAGAAAAAATATATTTCATATATGCTTTAATATTATTATACTATTTCAAATAAAATGTTTTTTATTAAATTGCATCTCGATAAATATAATAACATAGTGCATAAATTATCTTAATTAAAGAATAATTACGTTTTAGTATCTTACATCTAATAAACGCTAGTAAATTTCATATATTAATTATTGGATAAGTAAAATTGAAGAGCAAAAATAATGAAAAACAGATTTACAACTCTCTGTGTGCTGTAGGAATTTTTAATAGTTTATATTTTTAATTTAAAATATATTTGTTGATCACATATTATATCAAAATAAAAATAAAATTGATAAATCTCAATATATATATATATTATAATATCATTTAAAAAATAAAAACACACGGTATAAAATATATTTTGATTACTGTAACAATCCTTTAATATTTTCTACCAAAGAAAAAAACACTGACATAATATCTAATATTAAAAATTTTCAGAAATTACAAATATTAATTAATTGAATAGAATTGAAATCACATTTATCTTCTTCTAATATCAATCGTAAAAAACTAAATGAAACAGAGATGGGTATGGATAGGTCGGTCAGGGGGTTTGCGGGATAGAACGGGGGGTGGGTGTGGGGGTTAGTTGAATGTGTAAGATTCGTATGGAAGGAATTAAGGAGACAATTCGGCGATATAACCGAAGCTCTTTCAACTCGGATAATGGGTTAGGAATGGAAATGATGACAGGAGGCACGAAATAAGCGAGCGCGGGGCCGAAGCAAGCCCCAAGAGCCTCGACACGAACCGCAATGCCATTGGCGGCAGATTCAATTTAAGATAGCTGTGAACTCTGGACTCTGAATGCGCCGTGCTATATTAGAGTTCATACAAGTTCACTATAGCAACGTCTCGTACACCCATGGGACTCCATGCACGAGCCAGGCCTGAGTTATGCTCTTGCAACGTTAAACCGTTTTCGCGATATATACTATATACGAATAGAAATTCTAACCTCGTGCTCGTCTTTAAATCCCGAAAACTGGTCTCCTCTAACATGCTCTGGTTTGGTTTAGTCTGCTATGGTATGGTCTTGGTTCCTACCGGAAGTACACGACGCCATGTTCCATACTTTAAGAGATCGATAAGATTTATTACCGTGTCGAAGTGATTAACGATCACTTTTCCAACTCCAAGAGAGAAAGAGAGAGAGAGAGAGAGTGAGTTATTTCAACAAGAATTTCTAAATAATATCTGAACTTCGTATTGAGATATTTTACGAAACATTCAATTAGTACAGTTGGTATAGAAAATGTAATTATTTGTTTCCTAAAGAAACTAGAATAAAATACGTATCGTGAATAATTGACTAATTCGATGTTTAATCATTTTTAATAAATTTTCAATTTGAATAGTACGAGATAATTAATATGTAATTATAGCATCATAATATAAAGCATATAACACAATTATAATTTTTTAATTACTTTAAATTTAACACACACACACACACACACGAATCACGTATTGTAAACGACAGCAACTACGTTTGATGAAACTTGAATGGAATAGTAGAAAACAATGAATATACTTTGATTTGAAATTTTAATAACGGAAATTTGGTGTATTATGAATAAAATGTAAAAAATTGATTAGAAATTTGTAATCAATAATCAATAGTAACGTTGCCACTATTTTCAATAATTTTCAATAAATTTGCATTTAAGGAAACGCAAAGTACAAGTCGACTAGACTAAAGACAAACGAACTTCTAAGGAACTTAATGAAAACGTATCTCTTAATGAATTTACTTTAGCCGGTTAGACGTTTAGTTTGGAGTAAAATGTTCTCGAAGTAAGCGAGATTCTAGCTGATCGCGAACACCAGATAATTATTATCGACGAAACGCGTCCGTCATTCACCATTATTTCCTTCGCACATTATAGAGAAGGAGAGACAGAGGAGAGGGGGAAATTGAAAGGGGGTGAGAACCGAACGGCCAAAACTTTCTCTCGTTTGTCCGTGCCAATATCTCCGAGAACGTTTACGTCGAATATTGAAAATTATTACTCGATATAACAGTCTTTTCATAATATAAACTTTTGTTCAACGTTGTAAGAAATTTCACCTAATTTTATTAGACCCATCGTTTTTGTTTATTGATAAAATATTTCGACGCATGATTGATCGTATAATTATTTTATTTTTTTTTGTAAATAAATATACATTGATTTCATTTAAAAATTCTTGATTTTAAAAATACGTCAATTTAAATATCTAGGAAAACATTTTGAAACCAATATCGATAAAATTCCAAGTTTCATCCTTTCAACTAAAACTGCATCGATTTGAAAACTTTAAATGGCAACAACGATCTTGTGAAATATATCGTTTTAAAGACAATAAGAATCCACTATTAACATTACATTTAAAATATATAAATATCTTAAGTATTATAAGATACAATTAAAAATGATTAATTTGCTACGTTAAATATACCATAGTATAATTTTTACTGGATTTCTTTAATACGTTTTACAATATCTAGAATAAAACGTGATTGGTCTATAATGTCGACGGTGATATTTATTCATAGAAATCCATGAAACGATTAATTGGAACTCAATAGTTTAATGATCAAAGTAATGAAACTTTATTGTAAAAAATATAAACCTAGTAGCTTTCATCGTTTACTTTAGATCGATATATGGTAGATACATTGAGGGATCTAGGGTATTCCCTAGAAAATTTCAAAAGTGGTTTCTTGATCGTTCTATCCGAAGGAAAAGCTCGATCCACTTTGGATCGAATCGTGTCTCCGGGATCTTATCAAACTTTCGAAATTTAGCTCCGTCGATCAAACAGGTCCACTATAGATCTTTCTCGCTCGTTAACCATCGCAAAAACTTAATGAACGTTTCTAGGAAACGATCCTTCCTTCGAGACTTCTTGCCGACACCTTTAACAGGAAGGGGTAGGGAGAGGGAGAAGGAGAGGAGATGGGATGAAAGGAATGGGAGCTAAGAAAACGCGTACTAAGAAGAAGTCCATTAATTGATCATATCCTTGTATCAACGATCCTACGATGTTAGATATTTTTACAACCAAAAAATATCTATTATATTATATCTTTTTACTATTATCATCATTCTGATTGAATATTTTCCATTATATGAAGAATAATTTATTTTCAAATAAATATATATATATATATATGTTACAATATTAAAATAATAAAATACAATTAGCATTGAAATTAATATGATCAATTAGAAAGATGGAATTTATTGTTAAAAATTAATACTTTGGCGACGAATAAAATTAATGTTTTAGACGATAGTTACTCGTTTTTATATAAAACCAAAAGAAAAAAAAAAAAAATAAATATGCAAAATTATGATAACAAAGTTGAAAAAGAAAGTAATTTTTCTTTTTCTGCAATCTAATTTTGTTCGAGAGATAACAAAATAATTCTAAGCGACAAGTTACTTTTCTTTTAAACCCAATTTCTTTTCCGAACAAAATAATATCACCGCGAAAAGTAATTTCCTTTATATTTTTCTTTTTCCCTTTCTTTTTCTATGTAGAAAATATTACCATTGTAGAAATGAGAAATGAAAATTTTCCACATACGAACAGTCAAAAATATATTTAGCGATAATAAATTAATAAATAAAAAAGAGAAAAAACAATTCTATAAATTATGAATAAAGCAAAAATTCGGGAAAATCTTTAACTGACAGTAAACGTTCGAAACGTGTAATAAGAGTAATATAAAAAATACTCCCGGAACAAAAGTCGAAAAACAAAGATTTGAATTTTGTTATTTCTCTTTCTTTTCCATCTAACATTAAGAGAAAAGAAGAGAACCAACCAAACGCATGTATTTCAACGTTGGCTCGAGTCGTAATTTAGTCTCGAGCTTATCCGGAAGTCTCCGAACGGAATCCATTAAAGACATTAAAGAATCAGCTCGATCGGGTCTGGGATTGGACCAAGAGAGTCGTCTTCTCCCTGTTTGGTGTTCTTTCGAGGATATCTCTTTCTATCTCTTACTATCATCTGAGGAATACGCGAAGGAATAGTCGAAGGATAGAGTAGAAAGAAAGCCGAAGCGTTCGGTTGGGTTCGGTTCGATTCGATTCGATTCGATTCGCTTCACTTCGACTTGAATTCTCAGTGATCTAAAATTCGAAAAGGGCGAAGCGAACGATGACGGATCAATACGAAAACGTACTGAATGTTACTCCCTTTTCTCTTTCTCTTTCACACACACACACGCGCGCGCGCGAACGTACTACACACAGGAAAGGACCGAAGAAAGTCTCTCATCGTCTTTCTCTTCCTTGCTTCTCCACCCCCTCCCCCCGCATAATGGGACGCTGCTGTATAAGCGAACCCAACCGCCTTCCTTTTCTCCGCTTGATCCTTTTATATGATAATTGCAACGTATTTGCCAGAGAATGAGAGAGAGAAAGAGAGAAAGAGAGAGAATGAGAGAGAGAGAGAGAGAGAGAGAGAGTCCGTGTATAAACTGGTGAGCTTTATTGGAGACGAGTCAGCCACATTGTGCGTTATAGGGCGCAAGCTCGACGGATTTCGGTACGAGTTCGTTTTCTTCCTTCCTTCCTTCCTTCCTTCCTTCCTTTCTTTCTTCCTTTCGTCTCTTAACGTCAATCCTCTTTTTATTTCCTTCTTCTTTCTTTGAACTCCTAACGTATTATCTTCCATCTATTCCTTTCCACATACACACACACACATATGTATTTTCTTTTCCCTTCCTTTTTGACTCGACTTATCAGCAAGCATTCAATCTGTCACCTTTGTTATAGATACTTTCGCGAATCTTTACTTTTAGGGTTTATCTTAATGATCATCTAAGCGTTCTCCATAAACTTTCTGACAATCGAGGAAAAGAAAAGAAATAGTAGGGAGAGAAAAAAGAAAAAAGATAGATAGAAATTCTTTTTCAAATAGTCATTCAGAACGAAACGTTACAAACGGTTTCTACTGTTCTCATTTGAACATTTCTTTATGTCCTTCTTATATACTTGGGACCAAGCTAAATATTCATCTAGTCATTTTAACGTTGATATCTACGACTATGGCAATGCCTGCCTGTCTGCCTGCCTCAAGGGTTTTAAACAATTTCGAAGGGAAGATTATGTTTCTCAGTGGACAGAAGCGGTCGCGTCGAACCAACCAACCAACGAATGAACGAAGTAGTGAGGGAACTGGAAAAAGTGAAACTAATTTTCGTTCGGTCCTGGAACCTTTCGACGTGTTCCTTTCTACCAAACCCTCTCTCCTTCCTTCCTTCCTTCCTTCTTCACTCCACTCCACCCCGCACTCCTATTTCTATCTCTTTCTATTCTATCTCTTCTTCGTTCTTCCTCACCCTTTTCTAAAGTTTCCTCTGCTTACCTAGCAGGAAGTTGCTATCCCTACTACGTTAATCCCGCAAATAGATGACTTTACGAAATGGTACGAGACTGTCTGGAAAGCAGTAGCAGCACACCGTATTCCGCGGTAAAAAGGATAAACTCTGCCAGCCTTCCTACAGGATACGTCTTTCCGTTCCAGGCAACATGTGTATGAAGTAGTATAACATACAACCTATGTATATCATTCTTCTTTTTAACCAAATTTTCTATATCCTTTAGTAAGAATATATTATTTTGCATTAGTTTATTTTTTATTTATTGAATTCTATCGAAATTATCGTGTTATATTTGTTATTCCAAATTTTGCCCCACAAATTGTAAGCTGGTTGACAACAATTAAAAGCAAAAATCATGTAACGTCAATTATAGATTTTTTAATTTTATTTTAATTTAATTTTATTTTACTTTGTCGATAATATAAATTAAATTACTACGAGAACGTTTGTCTTTATGATTGAAATGTTAATAAAAATGGATTTATCTATTTTTTGAATTTTTTATTTGATACTAAACGTGGTAGGAAGGTGGGGGTATATGTTTTACGAGTACGTAAATGAATTTATTTGTAATCCTATGTCAGGAGTAACATATGACAAACTGAGAAAAAGTGATTCGTCGAAAACAAGGATATCCTTCAAAAGCTTCGCGAAGTTTTCTATCTTCCAAAAGAGATATTCACGTACGATTGGACTTGGCGCACGAGGAGTGAAGTTATTTTTCAAGCGACTTTCCTAAGAAGATTTCATTGTTTTGTATCTCGTAGAAAAAAGTTTAGAAGATATTTTATTTTCCTCCTAAAATAAATATGAATAGTGGTGTGTTGTGTGTGTCCGACACATAAAAATACAAAAAGAAAAGGATAAAGACAAATAAATAAAAACGTAATCCTCATTTCATAACCCACGTTTGAACGTAAAAAATATATATAAAAAAAAAAAAAGTAATAGTAATTAAAATAAAACGATCCATCTCGTATGATGAAAAAATAATGGATATTTCAATGTTATTAGAATTAAAACTTTGCGAGATTATAAAAAAAAATTCGCACATTATGTAAGATAAAAAATATTAAATAAAATAATATAATCGTTTTTCTTCTTTTGAGAAATAGAAAATAAGTATCAACGATAGTGATAGTAAGGTACTTGGAAAAATTTTTCCGAGCTTCGAAATCTGTTAAGAAACGAAAGGAGATGATATCATCTATCTCTCTAAGGAATTTCCAGGGTTTTCGCGTGATATCCTCGTGGTAACTTGGCTGGCATAACTACGAAGATGCAAACGGACCGAGGAAAGCTCCCCGACCGTTTTCACAGTCAGTTTCGTACGGGATGGAGAAAAGACGAGAGAAATATTCCTTGCGAAATAGCTGAAAGAAAGATATAGGTATACAAAAAGTGAGATAAACCGAGAGAAAGAGAGAGAAAGAAGAAGAAAGCACGAGCACGAGCGCGTTTAAACGGCTTGACAGTTAAATTTAAGCTAGCGGCGTGTTGCAAGAGCCATCTTTTAACGGCACTGATCCGCGACATCCTCCAAACTAGCCACGGCCGTTCAATTTACATACGATCGTTCTCAGCTTCGTTAACCCTTTTTATTACCTCGGAGAGTCGTAAGCGTACTCCTCCTCTCTTCCTATGTACGTCTGTCGTCTACTTGTAAACGCTTAAATACGCCAGGCGCACTGTGTTTATACACTTTATTAACTTTTATCCTTTATCGTTCGTTATATTACTTTCTTTCTTTTTTTTTTTTCTTTTTTTTCTTTCTTTTCTTTTTTTTTTTTTGACAAGAAATTTTTTCAACGACTTACAAAATGAAATAATATATATTTGTATCTCTCAGATATATGTATATTTTTTTTTTTTAAATTATAATTAAATACGTCGAATGGTTATATTTTTCTTTTTTATTCTCTTTTTCATGAGTTTGATAAGTCTGTTTCCTGTACAATCATTTAACCAAAATGTTTATAATCTATCTGCATTGATATCTAATATTATCTTTGTGAAAATATAATTATAATAACAAACGAATAAATATATACAATTAGAAAATCATAAAATATCGGATCTTACAGTGGCTGACAAATATATATATGAAAATTATTTTATTAAATATATTAGTATTCAAATTATTAAAAAAAAAAAACAATGTCTAAAGATTTTTTATTTCTCTTTTTACATTTTTACTTTTATGCTTTTATTTTGTACGTTCCATTTAAAGCAAAATAAATTGAGTGTATTAAAGAATTATTTGTTACGAGAAAGATTCTTCCCATTCTACTTTTTTTTTCCCCATTCTCTTTCTTCTTTTTCCTTGTGTATAAAAAAGTAGTTCTAGCAGAGAGGAGAAAGAACCCGATGTAGAGTTAAGAAAATTAATTTCCGCGTATCGTTAGGAGCACCTGCGCTAAATCAATCTTCCCCTCTTGTCGTAACGTTACTCTACGGTATTTTAAATAATAGTTCATTGTATTTAAACAATTAATTTTTTATTCTCTCGATAATTTTTGCAAATGATTCTAATCATTGTGTATCTTTAAATCTCATTTAATCATTGTCAGCTAACGAACAAACGTATAATATTTAATTTCAAACAAATTTAAATATATATATATATTCTAAACGTTTCCAATAATATTTTCTGTTTCAGGTTAGTGTTCACGATTCTTTCTCAAGAAAGTCCATTAGGAAACGAGAAAAAAATGGTAAGAAAGAATAAAAAAAAAATAAAAGAAAAAATAAGTAAAATTTACAATCCCTTTTATAATAGCATTTATAAAGAAAAAACTTAAAGTAAGTATACAGATACGAATCGGGAAAGAAAAACTAATGCAACGCAAGATGAATTGCATATTAAATCGATCAGTCAATTACATTTAACTAGAGAAGAAAGAGAAGGATTTACTTAATAATAGTAAAACGAATGAACTACCGTGATAGACAAAGTACTTTTAATTAATGATTAACCTCTTTTTCCTAACGACAGTTTCTTTGCTTCGAAACGGTGCTGCAATTCGCAATTATATTATAAAATCAAAGAAAAAGAGGAAGAAAGAAAGAAAGAAAGAA
This sequence comes from Polistes canadensis, assembly GCF_001313835.1. Classification (NCBI taxonomy): domain Eukaryota; kingdom Metazoa; phylum Arthropoda; class Insecta; order Hymenoptera; family Vespidae; genus Polistes; species Polistes canadensis. Next base: position 345,270 of record NW_014569634.1, on the reverse strand, counting down.
AGAAAGAAAGAAAGATAGTGCATTCACAAAGCAACAATAGAAATGGTTCATTGGTTCGTGTCGAAAAGAATGAACGTGGTGACGATGCGAGCGGGACCTGATGAGGGATGAAGAGGAAGAGGTGGGGGTAGGTGGGTGTGGATAGGGGAGATGAGGAAAATTAAGGGGTGGGGATGAAGAAGAGGGTTGACTGAAGAGAGTGATAGAGATATACATATACATATACATATACATATACATATACATATATAGAGTATGCGAACGCTTTGTTAAATTAAGCAGCGACGCTTTGAGATCGACGCCACTTACAAAGGACTTGATTATCTTCTACGTCGTACTTTGTATTCATCGTATCCAGGAGAGCGGTACAAAGTAACGAGATAATTAAAAAGCTGTCCGGCCCCTTTCCAATTACCAAAATGTTCGGTGATCCGAGTCCTCCACCTCTTTGCAGAGAAGTGGATGATGAGGGGGTAGGTTAGAGGAGGGGTGAGCTTGACTCCGGGAACCGGACGGGAAATCAACGGTACGCGACGAACGTAGTAGTATTTGATATATATCGAGTATCGATTGTCCCACCGCTTCCGAACGGTTACGATCAATTTAGGTTTCCAGTCCCTATTCGTATTTTCGATCGTAGCCGGTAAATGGAACGATTGTAGAATAGAGGTATATATGCTCTCTCTCGTGTAACTATAATAGAAGCGGAAAGCACGAATTCAACAACGTCCGATATTCGACGCCGAATTTCAACCGGTATAATTTATACCGGTGGTATGAAATAAAAATTTCTATCCTGGGATTTCAATACTATCTATATAAACGCGTCTGCGTGCGCGTATGCGTATAAACTTGTATAGGTGATATATTTACACGCATATGTGAAAATTTACTATCTGTGCGTGGTGTCCCCTCTACCTAACCCCCACCCGCCCCCATCCCTCCTTTCCTACCGATCCCTCATGGCACACGAGAGAATATCCTCATCGTGTGTGTTACGCGTATAGGAAATTCGTGGGTGTACGTGCGAATGATTTGTGTTGTACGAGATGAGGTAACAGTCTCGAATTTGCTTTTTTTTTATTTGTTTCGAACTGCGAAAAAAAAAAGGAATTGAGTAGGTATGTATATGGGTACGCGTTATGTACGTTCGACGGATAGAATTTCGTTTGAAATTGTTTACGTACGGTGATCTTGTCGACTTGTACCTAAAATGAAAAAAGAGAGAGAGAGAGAGAGAGAGAGAGGGAGAGAGAGAGAGAGATGGAAAGTTCTCGATGAAAGGAATTTAGTGAAAGAAGTAAAAAAAAAAAAAAGAAAAAAGAGAAGTTTCGAGATTGTCGCAATTCGACGACTTGGAAGATATTGCGAAACGAAGGAACAACGTCGATCGTGAAATCGAGCGAACGTAATATCGCGAAATTGCATTAATCCTTCGTCCGATAACGACAAGAAATTTCTTCCCTACTTTTTTCTCATTCTTTCTCTTTTCTTTTCTTTTTACTCTCCATCATCATAGTCTTTTTATTTTTCTCCTTTCTTTTTCTTTTCTTCTTTCCTTTTTTTTTTTTCTTTTTATTTTCCTTACTCTGATACTTTTACGAAAGGAATAGGTTTGCTCAGACTTGGAGGAGGAAGAAGAAGAAGAAGAAGAAGAAGAAGGGCTTCAGGACGTATCGGTATTTAATTTGGAGTCTTCCTATCCTCGAAGGATCCTTCGTATCTTTTCCTCTTTCTCTCTCTCTCTCTCTCTCTCTCTCTCTCGTCCTTTCCTCTTCGTCTTTACGTTTCCTAACACTTTTTAACTTTCTCCCCTCTTAAACGGCACTTTATATCGCCTCTTTCATTTCATTTATTTTCCTTTCATTTATACTCTTTCAATACTGGCAAATATAAATCATGATGATGGTAGAATAAGAAATAGAAAGAAAGAAAGAAAAAAAAAAAAGAGAGGGACAGAGAGAAATAAATTCTTGTTACTTTCAATTCGTTTCAAATATTAGGTGCAGCAATTAATATATATACCGTGTCTTTTAAACACACACATACAAATTTAATATATTATATAATATATAAGTAAAATTTAATATAGTGTAATATTAAATATAGTTTAGTATAGACTATATAAATATAAATTAATCATAAATCTGTTATATATTTTGAACAATCTCTCGAACAAATGTCCAATGAATTTAACATTAAGGCAACGAATTAATTGCTACACTTTATATATTACACGTTTCAAGCTATCGTACCTTAGAGAATTAGAGAAATATTAAAAAAAAAAAAAACAAAAAGAAAAAAAGAAATAAGAAAGATCTTAGAAAATGAGAGTAAGTCAGAGGTCTCCTTTAGGCAGTTCCTTTTACGAAGAGGAAAGTCACGTAGTCGTATAAAAAACGATAGATAGGATCGAAAGGATAAGAAAAACGGATTGTATCTTCTCTCTCTCTCTCTCTCTCTTTCTCTCTCTTTCTGTTTCTTTTTTATTTTGTTTCATTATTCTTTCTCTCTCTCTCTTTTTATCGGAAAAAAAATTTTCAGCTCGTTCGAGTTTGTACAGTCGATCATTCGGTATCGCGTGTAGGTAATTCTAGTTGCATAGAACGGACGCGTGTGTCTTCTTACGGACGAATAAATCCACGTACCTACAAAAGCATTAGAAATACGTGTCTTTTGAATGAATACGAGAGAAAGGAAGAAAGGAAGGAAAGAAGAAAAAAAGAAAAAAAGAAAGAAAGAAAGAAAGCCGGGGTGGGTGGTTGGCTTTGAAAAAGTATCTTAGTTGCATTGTGCTCGAATAAAAATCTTATTTGTTCGATCGCAAAGACATTTTTTTCCCACCTTTTTTAGTTTCCCTTTTATATATTTGTCCTTTTTTCTTTTATATTTAATAAAATAAATAAAAAATATATATATATAATCCAAAAAAAAAAAAAAAAAAAAAAAAAAGGTTAGTCGCTCTTTGAGTATTCCCATATGGCAAGTAAGTATAATATCATTCACATTTTTTTCTTTCGGTCGAGAAATTTTTCTTTATCATAAAATTCAAACCAAGGAGAATATAAAATTCTGAATAAAAGAGATATACTATAGATTTGTGTAAAATATTTTAAGTTAAAACGCGTACGTTTTATCGTTCATCGATAAAAGTTGATTGCTATGTTCAAATGAAGAAGGAGGAGGTGGAAGAGGTCAAGGTGTAGAAAAAAATAAAAAAGAGTAAAATGGAGATCACGAAAGAGAGAGAAAGAGAGAGAGAGAAAGAGAGAGGAAGAAAAAGAGAAAAAAGAGGCTTTGGCTGATAGGTTGAACTAGTTTAAACCTTGACCCGGACAGTTAACTACTAGAAGAAACACAACTCTCTTCGAAAGACTCACGGAAGGATACTCCCAAGGATCTCGCAACGTGCCATTTCTATTCTGACTAACGGCTCGCGTGATTTCAAACGGTTCTTTCGCGCAAGGACGACTTTGTGCTTTTATTTCCGAAACCGAGGCCTCTCCGCTGAAAAAGAAAAAAAAAAGAAAGCACAGAAATAATAGGAAAAAGAAAATAAAATATATATATTTCATAGAGAAAGAAAAGAAAATTAGTACGGGTTATAATAACCATGTCGTTATTACGAGAGAGTATAAAAATGAAATTACGAATATTATCTTACAAATAAGTCAATAAAAATGAAAATAACATTGGTTATCGCTATGCTATTTTGTGTTACGTAAATTAAAAATAAATTTATCGTAAAAAATAATTCGATTCTAGAGCTGAAAAAAAAGAATACAATGAAATAAAATATTATCAAAAGTTAGAGAATGATGTTGAATAATACAAACGTCCTTTTAATATAGATTTATCGTAAAGAACGGGTATGTTGTATTATAAATACAATGAAAAAGAAATGAACAAATATTATTAACAAGGAGAAATTAAAGTAAAACAAGAAAAGAAAAGAAAATATTATCGCAAGGCTATAATTATGTTAGCTAAAGCAAAAGTCTGTTAAAATTGATCTATCGTAAAGAATGGGGCATATATTGTATTACGAATCAATGAAAAAGAAATGAACAAATATTATTAACAAGGAGAAATTAAAGTAAAACAAGAAAAGAAAAGAAAATATTATCGCAAGGCTATAATTATGTTAGCTAAAGCAAAAGTCTGTTAAAATTGATCTATCGTAAAGAATGGGGCATATATTGTATTACGAATCAATGAAAAAGAAATGAACAAATATTATCAACGTAGCAAAGTAAAGTAAAACCAAAAATAAAATAAAAGAAAAAAAGGAAGGAAAATAAAATATTATCACAAACTATAATAATTATGTTAGATAAAATAAATAATTGTTGAAATTGATCTATCGTAGAACATACTAATCCATCAAAGAAACGCCAAGATTAGTTCTTATATTTTTTTCTTTATCTCTTTTTTTACTCACACTATCTTTCGTAACTTCGTCCTACGCGTAATAATATCTTCATCCGTATAAATAAAAGTTTCATTGTCATCGTCGTCGTCGTCGTCGTCGTCGTCAACGTCGTTTTTTCTCTGTATCACCATATCCAATTTCTCTTCTCTCTGATAAAGAAAAATGATTATAACGTTTTCGTCAAGAACGATTCCTTACCTAAAAAATTAATAAGGAATAAAAATAGAAAACGTAATAAACGAGGAGGAGGCCAGCTTGAAAACGAATGAGATTTATGGAAATGGTTGAATGAAGAGAGGGAAAGGGCTGGGAGGGAGTAGAAGGCATTAAAGGGGATTGGTTGAATGTTAATAAATAAAGATAGCGTGCATCGAAAAGGAAAAGCTCGTAAATAGGAAAGCTAGAAGAAAAGGGGTAGGTAATAACTATTCTTATAGTCTTGAAAGTGGTACTCCTTCCTTATGTTTTTCAAGTGGCCAAGTGAGTAACTTAAATGGAAATAAAAGCATTTAGAGATTGGAAGGTACTGTTTGTGTTTTCTTTCTCTTATTTTTGTTTTTTGTTTCTTTTTCTTAGTCCGCTAGTTTCTTTATTTTCTTCTACGGTCGCGTGATTCGAGCGTACGTAAATTGACATTTCCGAGGACGAACGAAAACAATTGATTTTTGCAAAAATGGCAATGTTCCAAGTTTTGTGGTGACTGACGAAGAGGACGACGAAGAAGGGAGGAAGAAGTGAAAAGTCGAAGGCTAAAAAAGTCCGGGCTCTCTCTCTCTCTCTCTCTATCTTTCTTTTTCTATCTTCTTCGTTTCGAAGCAAAAGCAAATTTGTCATCGGTTCTTCGCGAGCTTCTGCTGCTTTGCTTCTACCTACGAGACTTCAACTCGTCGCGTCTCATAATTTTTCAACCAGATTTCCGGCTCTTATGTCGTTTCACCGCTTTGCCACTCGATGGAGATGCATAGAAAGAGAGAAAGAGAGAGAGAGAGAGAAAGAGAGAAAGATGATATATTTTCCTACTTTATAACTGTCACGTCTCTATTTAGAATTGCATTTCATTTATCATTTCTAAACATTCGATTATAACGTGATATATGCATACCCATGCCACAATCGTAAATTATTTAATTCAATTGAAAATTATTTTCTATCTAATTAATTTTTACATTGATATATAAATTGAACGTTTAAGATGAAATTAATTAGTTTTGTTATAATAACATGTACTTTATAAATATATTTAAATAAACTCTATGAACTGTTTCCAAGAAATTGATAAGAGAGAGTTAATGATATATTTTCTTACTTCATATATATCAGATTTCCATTTTAAATTGTATTTTATTCATCATTTTTAAACATATTTCATCGTTATAAAGAATTTTTCTAATTCGGCTATAAGATTTTAATGACATTAGACACGTTTTTCTGTATTCGCATTAAACGTTATATTTTACTTTTAACTTTCGATCTTTGGCAAACAAATTTAACAAAATGAAATAAAAACATTATTCTAATAATCGGATAAATTTCAAAATCTATAATTGATAAATCCAATAAATTTTTCTCACTAATAACAATAAATAAGAAATATAGTAGTTTCCTGGGGCGAGTAAATTTGTTAATCAAGTTTTCTATTATCTAAAATCCAAATCGAATATACTCAATGAACTGTTTCCTACTAATAACGAAAGTAATAGAAAGAGAGAGAGAAGGATCTTACAGATCGACGATTTACGTTCATGCTCCATAGTTCGCGAAGCGATCAACGTTGGATTCATAATTAAGCAAAGTTGCAGAGCAATCCGCCGGCAGTATTTCGTGCTTACGCAGCTCCAGCCAAACGACTCGATCAATCACGAAGATTAAATCCTTGTCGGCAAAGGATTCAAGTCGGCCGTAAATTTTAAACGAGCGGAACCGCACCATAAACACATTCCTGAAGCTCAATCGATGTTTTCTTTTCTTCGTCTGTTCTAAAAAAAAGAAAAAAAACATTTTTTTTTCCATAGATGCATATTATATAATTACTCGATTTATATTAATCGATCAAATTAATTGTTTAATCGGTTCGAGCACTGGACAAATCAACAAACGTTTCGAAAATATTTTCCAATTCAATTTTCAAGAACTTTTTTTAATCCGTAATTAACATCATCGTAACTTTATAAATAAAAGTGGTAGGATACGTGAACGCGGAATAATATTTGTTGTATATAATGTGTATGTGTGTATGTATATGATACAAAAATGCAGTGATAAGATTGCGATGAAAATCAAATCCCATGTTACTGACAACGAATCTTAGTTTCATCAAAGGCGTCCTGTTGAACCTGAAGGGTCAAGAGAACAATCGAAATCTAACAGTTGAAATGAAATAGTCAAAGACGTAAGATCGTTATTGTCGTAGGGCCATATTTGTCGAAGGTCTGTATTTGTCGAAGCATATCTGTCAAAAATCGATTTCTCGCGTGTGAATGTACGCCTAAGTCAAATTTTATTAGTTATAATTAAATATACTAATCATTATATACTGTCATTTTATTCTTTTTTTCATGAATTCGACGCTGTATTAATTTAATGTTATTATTAGTAATTGTATTTCCAAAATTTATTGATCAAATTCAAACCAAAGCATTTATTTCATACTTTAGTTACCATAAGCCGCACCAGTCATTTGTTGAAATTGAAAACTTGCTTGAGTCTGTATAATATCTAACGTAACATATAGTAATATAAAATTTAAACATTCCGTCTCATTTTCACGAAGTTTAATTTTCCAAATGTTTCACTTCTACCGCGTGTGAACTCTACACGCATAGTATTTATTTATTTTTCAAAACTTTTATAATATCACCAAAATCATATGAATAATAATATAATAATCTGATCATATTAAAACGTATAAAATACGCTTATTCTCGAAATGATTATAAACGATCGAACTCTAATACGTTTGAATAAAATTAGTGGTCGAAAAGACGATCCCGATACCCCACCCCCCGCCTCCCTGCAACCACTCCATGGCATAGTTTCCAGCAGCATTGAACTTTCAATTTTACGTTTGTTCTCTCTCGAAATCGAACTAAATTCTCTCGAATGAGACCGAAAGAGAAAGAGAGAGAGAAAGAGAAAGAGAGAGAAAGAGATTTTGCTGTTCTTATTTACGGGATAAATTTTCGCAGTAAGGGTAACTCGACGCTCTCGAACGTCGATTCGAATTTAACGGTTACGGCTAATAGTAACTGCTATTGGCGCGAAGCAACGACCCAACCAGGAGCAGCACGCCAAATCCAAAGACGACTTTGTTGTACCAAACGACGCGTTCCTCTTAATGCGACCTTTATTCCGAAAGTTCCTAGCTGCTTTCGAGAGCAACCTTTCTCTATCTCTCTCTCTCTCTCTTTCCATCTCAGTATACACCCACACAATGTTGATAGTTCTCGATACGAGGGAACTTTCCGAATCTGCTTTCTTTAAATCGCCGAGATATCCAACGCCAAACCTCCGTCCCCTCTTCTCCCTCCCCCTCCCCACCCCCTACCCCTCCACACCCCTAACCACGCCAAGCTTTCTCTCTCACAATCGCGAAGATATATAGATAATGGAAGATTCTTCTCGTGAAATTCGGTTATATGGTACGTTTTCGATGTTCGAGTAATGGTGGACGACGGCACGGACCAATCGAACGATCAAGAAATATTCGGTAAAGGAAAAAGGGGTGGGGAATGGGGGAGAGATGATCGTAGAAGAAGAAAAAGGAACTTATTCCGTAAACTTTCTTCCACTCTCTCTCTCTCTCTCTCTCTCTCTCTCTCTCTCTCTCTCTCTCTCTCTCTCTATCTATCTATCTATTTCTCTCTCGTAAACGTTGAGATACTTTTTCTCGTGGTTTTGTGAATAGAACGATCGTCTAATAAAAATCCCTTACGGTTATATCTTGTCGAGGATATAAAAAAGGAATCAAATAACTGGATAGATTGATCGTACGTCTCTACGAGAAAATAGATGTTCCAAATGAGTATTAGAAAAGAAATAAAAAATATGTTTAACGTTTTGTTCGAGTAAGAGAAAAAAAAGAAAGAAAATAAGAACAAAATGTTAATCCTAGGAATTTGAACTGATTCTGTGGATTCCTATTACAATGAGGATCTTTCGTGACCCATATTGATTTTTTTTCAATAATACATACTTTCGCAAGTCATTTCCCGTTTTTATTCACTTTGACCGGTCGAGCTTTCGATAAGAGGATTTTATTCGTTGTTCAATGATGTGTTATAACTTCATAAATGTATGTGTGTATGTGTGTGTGTGTGTGTGTTTAAGGATAAAAAGAAAATACGCGTATTGTATTTACTTATACTTATATATTTAACTGTATATATTAGTTTCGCGTTTCATTGTCCTTTGTGAATACAGAATTACTAAGATAATATCCGCAGACATTGGCAGATGGAATTTTCGCGTAGCAAATATTAATTTCGTACGACTTAATGAAGATATTAGATGCTTTACCATTGCTAACCTTCTTCGATGGTAGAAATGCATTTTGTTATTGATTTCTGTCGTGTATAGAAATGAGAAGTTTGTGTATATACTTTGGTTACATTTCTTTGAAATTTATCCTACTAATGGAATTCTTGATTATATAATTGTTTATTTTTACGTATTTCTCCAACACTTTATTTACACCCTTTATAGGCGCGTACACGTAATATTAACGAAATAGTTTTTTAATGAAAATAAATATCATTTAACTTTTACTGCATTAAACGATAAGCAAGTACGAGATACACGCGCGTTTGCGTGTGTGAACGTGTGTATGTTATGTTGTTAATGCATTTCTGTTATATTTCTCTCTTTTACATTTAATACAAAATTTTAGCCTCTTTTTATATAAAAATTTTATTATAAGTTATATGATGTATATATTTTAAAAACAAAATATTTTCTATTAATTTATGCTTATCAATAGAAAATTTCAAGATTGTAACCAACGAAATATAAAATCAAATGAACGTGTAAGATTAAACTTTGTTATATATATTTAATTATACAAAAAATGAGTTCATTGCTCAAAATTAAAACCAAAACAAAAATAATAAAAATTGTAGAAGCGTATTGGCGAAGTCATCACTGATTATTACGTGAGATATTATTATAATTCATAAGAAAAATACTTAATTACATACAAAAAAACAACAAAAACTAGTCCACTTTTCGGCGTATCATTTGTCAAAGTTAGAACGAAAAAAATAAAAATAAAAGAAAAATCGTTGAAAATTATTGGGCAAGATAAATGCGACCTGGTAAGAAGTTATTATCGTTTCATAGTTCACCGTAGAAGATTCATTTGGTCTCTTTCTTATTCTCAAAATGCCTGGGGCAGTAAGACATACGCAAGAAGAGTCCTACGAAGAGTAGTACCTACTTTTCTCTCTTTCTCTCTCTCTCTCTCTCTCTCTCTCTCACACTCTCTTTTTAGTTAGTACTGGCAGCTTATCGCGATTACCGAGCTGGCGTAATGATATTAATCCAAAAGTTGCTACTACGCTCCGTCGTTTCATTTTCCTCGAGAATTTGCCTTTTTCCTGAAGGACTACACGTTTTCTCTTTCTATCATCTTCCCTCTATCTCTTTATTTCTTTTCTTCCTTTAATTCCCTCCCCCACTCTTCCTCTCCAACCCTCTCATCCTTCGTCTCCCGAACTTCACACTTCCAAAGCCCGGAAGTCTGACCCTTATTTAAAGTCCTCCTACTACTACACCCGGAACGACTAGAAGCGTGGAGATTCTTTTGGAGGGCACGAAAGAAAAAGAGAAAGAAAGAAAGAGAGAGTTAGAGAGAGAGAGAGAGAGAGAGAGAGAGAGAGATAGTAAAAAAGAAAAAGTAGAAGAAAAAGAGAGTGAGAGAGAGAAGAAAAAAGTACCGAGGGCTTCTTTTGCTCCAGCTCGATCATTTAAAAGTACAATTTGTCAATTTCTTCTTCGTCGTCCTACCATCCCACTTTCTCTCTCTCCCTCTCTCTCTCTCTCTCTCTTTCTTTCTTTCTTTTTAACTATCTCCATCCCTCCCTTTCTCTCTAATACGTTATTTTACCCTCTATCCATCTCTCTTACCGAATTACCGTGTTTTCGAGAGTCTAGCTGCCAATAAACCAAGACGTACGGTCGACCAATTTTGCTAATTAATGTTTACGGACTCATTCCACCTTCCTCTCCCTCCCCCTCCACGCCACTCTCTCTCTCTCTCTCTCTCTCTCTGTCTCTTTCTCTGTCTCTTTCTCTTTCCACCCCTTCTCTTTTTCTCTTCTTCTACTTTGGAAAGAAGCGTACCCCCTTCGTTACGGTTTTTTCTTTTGCCATCCTCTTTTTTTTCTTGCTTCTGCCTTTTCAACCAACCAGAAGACTATACTTTTTTTTACTTAACCATCAGTGGGGGGGGGGGGTAAAGTCGCGCGCGGAAAACTACTCGTCTAAACCGACATTGATGATTAATGCCTCGATGGTGACGTCAAGATTGCCGGCCAGTGACGCAAGATTTTTCTAGGACCGTTGGACCGATGGGATGGGACGGACGGACGGACGGACGGACAAGACTGACGTACGAAAAGGAACGAACTTCGGAACGAAACGTTCTTTCGAGTCGGTATCTTCCGCTTGATTTACGAGCCAACGTAGTCTCGTTACTTTTCTCTAACCTCTCGCACACATTACACACACACACACACACACACAGAAACACAAACACAAACATGTATAGTCACAAATGTTCTCTTATCTTTTCTATTTCTCGATTCTCTCTCCTGAGAGAAAAATAACAAAAATTGATCTTCTCTATCATAATCTTACGATTTTCCAAGACACTGAGAAAATAAAAATGATTAACGAAAAAAAAGAAAATAAATAGCTAAAACTAAGTTGATGATTTTGAAGAAGAAGAAGAAGAAGAAGAAGAAAAAGAAGAAGATGGAAAAGTAAAAGAAAAAAAGAACACCGAGCGAACAAAATTCGAACGGAGTTGATGAATATTTTTTGTTAGAGACATTCGCAAAAAGGGACTCAGAAAAAAAGCAAAAAAAATAGAACGAAGTTGACAATTTCAAAAGGAAAAATAATAAAGAATGGAAGAAAACATGAGAACGGAGCTGATGAATTTGTTAAAGAGATATTGAGTGAAGGGGTGGGAAGAAAGAAGAAAAAAAAAACAGAAGATAAAAAAAGCAGTGGAAAAAATAAAATTACGACAAAGTTGACGTAACGAAGGAGAGATGACATTACGATGGATTTGAGTAAATGTCGCGTCCGTCTCTTGAAGAAAAAATGAAAAAAAAAAGAAAGAAGGAAGGATGGAAGGAAGAAAAGAAAGAAACGAAACGAAACGAAACGAAACGAAAAGAAAAGAAAAGAAAAGAAAATAGAGAAGGATACGTTGCTAGAGAGATTCTCTTCCAATTAGAGTGGCAGCAGTAGCAGTAGCAGTAGCAATAGCAGAGTAATAGCAGTAGCTCGCTGACGGGGTAATACGGCGAGGATCGTAAAGTCAAAATTGGGCGAGAAAATTTCAAGAGTTCGTCGAGTTAAGATGGGAAGATGGAGGGCTAGGGGATGGAAGAGGAGGAGAGGGTGGCCTGCCTGCTTGCTTGCCTGCTTGCTTGCTTGCTTGCTTGCTTGCTTTCCTTCCTTCCTCCTTCCTGCCTGGCACTCGTAATCCGCGAGTAAATTTTATCGAAGGGGAAAGAAGTGTAGGAGAGAGAGAGAGAGAGAGAGGGGGCAGAAAGGGGTTGCTTTGGTAAGGGTAGCCTAGCACTGTGGTAGAATTTACGAACATAAACTTACTAAGCAGCGTCGCTGGACGACCATAACTTTCGAATCGTACCACCCCTCACGTTGCCTCTTCAATCCCCCCCTTCTCTCTCTTCCTCATCTCCCACCAACCCCGTTTACTACTCCCTCTCTCTCTCTCTCTCTCTCTCTTCTTCTGTTTAACAGCAAGCAGCTTTCTTGTGCAACGTCGACGGAAATTCCGCGAGAAGTGCCGGCTCCGCTCTATCCGCTACTATTCCACCCCCCATACTTCTCTCTCTCTCTCTCTCTATTTCTCTTTTAGATAACCCACGCTCTTGGTTTGCAGCACCGCTCGTGTTTCTCATTGATTGCATTCTTTTGTACTTTGCGGTGGTGGAAAGTTAGCGAGCCTCGGCCGGAAACTTAGTTCTCTACCCTATACACCCCATCTACCCTTCCGCCTTGCAACCCCTTGGCTCGCTCATTCGCTTTCGCTAGCTAGCTTGCTAGCTAGCTTGCTAGCTCGAGAGGCAGGCCTCCTATACGGAAGTTTTTCATCCCTTAACTTTAGTCCCTCTGCTTCGTTGGCTTTATATATAGAAATTAGAAATCCGATTACACAAATCCGCTGATAAACGCTAACAACCCCTATTTCCTTTTTTTTCTTTTGTTTTTTTTTTCTTTTTCAATCCATCCTTTTTCGCGTTTTTCTCTTTCTCTTCCCTTTTTTTAATTCCCTTCGAATTAAACTTAAACGTATAACGTTATATCTTGTTTTCTTTTATTCTCTCTCTCTCTCTCTCTCTCTCTCTCTCTCTCTTTTTCTATATTCCGTTCAAATTAAACTTAAATCTACTACAGCGTCGTAATGCTCCTCTATCTTCTCTTTGTTAGTTTTCAACCAAATTAAACCATAAAAAAATGACCTGTATCAGTAATTATGACAGTGGACTAAAGATATGTATGTAAAAAAAGAAAAAAGAAGAAAATATGCCAAACATTCATATTATCGTTTGTGTTATGTAATACAAATAATCTTTTAGTATAAAAAAAAACGTATAATTTTTGTTGACTCATTGTCAATATAATGCCCATAATTAGCAATACAATTATAACGTTGTAATGTTATATCGTAGTAAACTCTGATAAGATACTAAAGCCAAGGTCTTACATTTCTAACTAAACCAACTTACTTACCAAAGTTCTCTCCTCGACCAAATTACATTGATCAAACTCTCTATCAATGTGGAAGTATGAGTGAAGCAAAAGAGAGGAGGGAGAGGAAGGGGACAGAAATTGGGGGGTTGGGGGATTATAGGGTGGTTGTAAACGAGTATTCACTTCTGTCGTTCTCATCGTCCTTGCGAAATTACGCTTAGGACGGTACTCGGTCAATCTGTAATATTCCATCGTGAAACACTTCGGTCCTGGTAAAAGCAGTTTCGATACTAAACGTCATAGACATAGTAGTCTCATCCTCTTCCTCCTCTTCTTCCTCATCCTTTTCATCCTTCTCGTCCTTCTCGTCGTCCTGGTTAGAGAAGGTAAATTGTTAACACCGTTATAATAAGATTAACGATGTCGATTAACAACTTGAACATCCTTTACCAACATCCACGCACTATCAACTGAACTGACTCTTCAAATCACGCAACGTTTATTTACAGATATTATGAAAACATTTTTACGCGCACGCGCACACATGTACTATATGTACTTGTGTTTATTTCTTCTTCTTCTTCTTCTTATGATACTTCGTTTAATTTTTCCTTGTTTCCCTTGTTTGTCCGTGTCCTCTTAAATCGGCCGATAAGTCAATGCGAACAATTGACTGTTCGTTTATTTCACAAAAATAATAATAATACGTGAAATAATTAATCGACCGATTGAACGATCCGATGAATATTTATTACAAAATTATTTTGTTTAATTAGATTATTATGTGAGATTAATCGTGCATAAAAAAAAAAACAAGTTTATTAAAATGAATGAAAAGAGTGAATAGTGGTTTAAGGATGAAATTTATGAAGGAAGATATTTTCTTTTATCAAACGCGATTTACAATATTTGCCAACGGTTTATTATAAATTCTGTATATTAGCCATTAGAGTAATGTAGCATCGATTAGGCGAGGAAAGTAAAGAATAACGAAACAAGGAAATTAAAGTGAAGCATATTGCGCCGGAGGAATATGCCAGGGACGAATTATCGGTTTAATATAAGCGGAACAGCACACCAACCGGTAGTAACGTAGCAACGGCGGCTTTTATCGAGTTTCGATTTTGATATTAAATTAAAAGCAGTAACAAAGGCTATCTCTCTGTTCCTCCCTACCCCTCTCCATCTACCCCTCTATATCGTCAATTTTGCATTAAAGTCGAAGATTGCGAGTGAGAGAGTGTTTGTATGTGTATGAGAGAGAGAGAGAGATAAATTCGATATCTTCGAGAAAAATTCGACTTTTTCGTTTTTTTTTTGTTTTATCCTTATAAAACAAATTCGTATGATAAACAAGGTAGAGTTTTGGATGTTTGTATGATTTCGCGAAGAAAAATAAAATGATTTACGGGGACACAAAATAAATTTCTCTATTAGTGCAAATGAACGTATTTCAAAAAATACAGGGGGGAACAAAAAACGAGGCTTACAAGTTTGGGAATAAAAATATTCATCGATTTTTTTCTTCTACCGGCTCGTGTCGAAATTTTTTATTCGTTTATATATAGATAAACAACGCTGATACTTTATATCGCAAATTTTTTTATATTTTATATCCGAATTTGTAACGCAATTTAACGTATCTTTTATTTGCAGCAAAAAAAGGAAAAAAAAGAAAAATATTTCCTACGATAGATTTATACCTAAATAAATATAACGCTATACAATATTTTTGTATTAAATAATGTTCGTAATCCGTATACGCGTTTAAATAAAAATAAAAATAAGAATAAAAAAAATAGAAAAACAAAAAAAAGAAAAGAACAAAAAGTAAAAGATAATTTTCGTTCCTTCATAAATTATCCGAATAAAAATAATCCTAATAAAATATTTAACAAACAAGAAACACCTTCTAAATGAATAATATCGAACAACAGAGTACTTTCTTTATGCATACAAAATTCCAACATTATTTATTTGCCAAACAAATGTCATCATAATATTACGTTGTTTTTATCAACAACAAAAATCAGTAATCGATGCTAACGCTAACCAACAATGTTCTTTTATAAGGAGGTTTGAAATAGATCATAATAAAAAAAAGAAGAAAATAGCAAATAGAAAAGAATAGAAAAATACTATGAAAAGTTGGCCATTGTCGTTCAAAGAAGAAAGAGAAACACACGAATGGGGGGCCAACACATTGTTGTGATTCTAAAATGTTCGACTGACGGCGAATGTGCCACATTGAAAAGTTTTGACAGGGCCATGAGATTTTGTAGGAACACCCTTTTCTATCTTTTTCTGTTTCTACATCGAACCCCTTTGCCCTTCCCTTCCCCCGCCCTGTCCCATCATCGTGACTTGGCACGCTGCTAGCCTCGTACACTCTCATTCCATGTGGCGAGCTACCCTTTAAAGCGGACTTTAAAAGAGATCAAAATTTTGCCGCTCCTATATATAAATCTCCACGTTCAGAGACCGAGAGAGAGTGAGTGAGAGGAGGTGGTTAGGAGGGAGAGGGGTTGCTTCGCCACTGGTGGGTAGCCTCTCGCGGTGAAAAGAATGCTGTGCTGCCAGAATCAGAAAGCTCGTTTCAAAGAGAGTCCACTACCATCATCATCAGCATCACCACTACCAATGAACGCGTAAACGTTAAAAGGGAATTACGTTTACTTGAAATAACAAAGAAATGATAAAAGTAAAAGTTTTTTTATTTAAGCGGGAGGACAAAAATGAGCCAAGTATCGTACGGGGTGCGCTAACGCGTTTGTTTTCGAATATTTCCCAAAAAAAAAAGAAAATTATCCAAGAGCTAGAGAGAGAAAGAGAGATAAATTACGGCAGTTTCTTCGTTATATTTTTTCTTCTTTTTCTTTCTTTTTTTTTGTTCTTGTTCTTTTCGTTATTTTATTTTATTTTATTCTTTTTTTTTGTGTTTCTTTTGGGCCCATCACAGTAGTTACTACTACACACCGGCGAATGTATGAACGTGAAAAAGGAAATTACGTTTACTCGAAGAAACTTGAAAAAGGATAATGGAAAAAAAGGAAAATAAAAATTTGAAGGGGAAAAATAATGAGCCAAGTATCGTACGGTTAATATTGTGCCATAACGCGTTTGTTTTTCTATTATTAAAATTCAAG
Organism: Polistes canadensis; assembly: GCF_001313835.1. Lineage (NCBI taxonomy): Eukaryota > Metazoa > Arthropoda > Insecta > Hymenoptera > Vespidae > Polistes > Polistes canadensis. The sequence continues at coordinate 328,746 of NW_014569634.1, read as the reverse complement.
AAAGGGAGAGAGAAAGAGATACGGGGGAAAAAAAGAGAGAAGATGCATTTTCTTCTTTATTTTTATTTTTGTATTATTTTCTTTTTTTTTCCCCTTCTTCTTCTTTTTCTTCTTCCTCCTTCCCCCTTTCCTCGTTATTTTCTTTTTGTTACTTTTGAAGGGAACGAACGTAAGGAAAGGAAGAAAAAGTTTTCGATAAAACTCACGTCGAAGAAAGTTCCTAGTCTGGTTTTCTCGGTTCTAGTCGATTGGCTCGGATCGTCTCTTTGTTCTCTAATGTTGGACCGCTCGGCTTATTTAATTCAATTAAACTTTCCCTGAAGAATAACGAAGAAAGGAAAGAAAGAGAACTTACGAGCAGCTGAATCGGTAGCCCCCGATAGATAGATCTAAGAACCGAGAAATTATTGCGGAGTCTTCTCGGTTGGAAAATACAATAGAAAGTGCAAACTCGATATTACTTTTGATCTATGTCTTATAGAATAGAAGCTATTTTTAAGAAAAATCCAACGATCCAACAAATGATTCTCTCTCTTTCTCTCTTTATTTTTTTTTGCTTATACATAGAAAGAATCACAACAACCCGATCGATCCTACTATTGAAAGTTTGATCATAGCTACTATACGAATACAACGACGAATGGAATTCAACAAATCAATGAAAATCAAATACACGAGACAGACGTAAAGAAAGAAAGAAAGAAATAAATAAATAAACCCACTCGCAATAGATATTATTCTGTTTCACATGAAAGTATCGAGAATATAATATCATTTGTATAACTTCTTTAAAGATAAATTCACGATAAACGGGACCATTATATTATACCACATTTAACACGATACAAGATCAAATAATCATTATCTCACCTTTTATTTTTCTTCATTTCAATATTTTCTTTCTCGTTGAATGACTATTATTGTTTATTAAGAATAAAAAGAAGAAAATAATGAGGATAAAAGATGGGTAGGTGTTTGATAGGGTTGTTTGGAAAATGTACGTTTTCATAAGCAACGAAATAGCGAATTACATGAAACTCGTTATGATTCATGGAATATTCCCTAAGCGTTGGAATACACGTTTATGCGTTACCCCAACACCATTCTCAATCTTCCGTATCTATCTTTCTATCTATCTATCTATCTATCCCTATCTTTCTATCTCTCTCGTGCTTATTCCCTTGGTTGGGAAAACTCGAGAGCACGAGTTAACGCCCCAACGAGTTTCTCTCTCTTTATCCTGCTTTCTCTCTCTTTCCAGCTCACTTCTCGCGCGGGAATGCGCGGAAACATTGAAACCCTTTTACATTACGTGCTCACGGTAATTCACTGCCTTCCAGAGCACCGTAACGCGTTGTAGATTACCCAAGGAATTCCCGTGCTTTTCCCCAATTGGATTCTTCGGCACGTTTTTATTCCCGTGCGCTCACATTGCTATCGAATCTTCCCAAACCCCCTCACCCCAACCATCCATTCACCTTCTTTCTCTCTCTCTCTCTCTCTCTCTCTCTCTCTCTCTTTTTCTTCTTTCTCTTTCCGTGACAAAATCCTTTGAATTTCCTTGTAGTACTTTCTTCTGAACATTTTCCGTTTGCCAAATCGATTAACTGTAACAATAATTATGATAACAGATTGATAATGAGCCCCCCAAAATAGAAAACATTCGTATCATCATTTTTCTTCTCTGTTTGTTTTTGTATATTATAAGATAAATAATATTAATATTAAATAATTCATAAAATATAGATCTTTCAATACTTCTTCTTTTTTTCTTTCAAATTCAGTCAACTTATATAATTACTTCATTGACGAATAATTAAGTAAAGAATTAAGTAAATTATTGTATTTTTGGGTTGAATTTTTCAATTAGACGGTCGTTTACATTTGGTTTGATCTAAAAACAAAATTGGAAGAAGCATCGATAGAATGAATGGTGGTTTGACATTAATATTCGTTAATAAATAATTATTCTTGGCTCTTAATTGTTTGAAGTTAAATTGATCCGATAAATCTTTGATGTATTTCATTCGTTCGAATGGAGATTAGGCTCAGAACAAATAAAGGCCCTCTTCACACTTGAAAGCAAATCACAAGGCGCTATTCAGAGATCAAGGATGCTGTCATTGCCGGCGGCGACACGGCATCGTTCGAATCACAATCGTACGATTCTGGCATTAACAGAATCCTAAACAGTTTGAGAGATTACGTGAGTATGATTAAATGCATATGCTCCTTTGCTGTTAATACGTCATGCACATTCAATCTCTCTAAACTCGGTTTAATTATGTAATTCTTATGATTATTAATCGGCATCGTTTATCATTCTTATTGATCTTCTTTTTTTTTCTAAATTTCTTTTTATTTTTCTTTCTATAATATTATAATATTATTCATTTAAAAAATAATGAAAAATCTTTATGCTCAAGCGGCTTTCAAATATTGAATTTTTTTTTGTTCAATCAAAATTTCTCTTTCAACAAAATTAATTAATAAACAATAAAATATATCTAAGTTGTATTTTATTCGTTAATAATTTTTTTCTCAAAATTTACAAACGTTAATCTTACACTCTTGCACCTCGTTTTTCCACGCTTATCGCGAATAATAATTTCAACAGAATAAAATCTATTTTTAATTAAAATCAATAATTCTCTATACCTTGCCAAATTTGTTTTCTAATATAAAATTTCTCTTTAACCAATTAATTGTCAATAAAATAATAAAATCGACCATACACCTAAAGACGCGAAATTATCCAAAATAAATAAATAATAAGATAAAATAATATTGTTAACGCATTAAAGCATAGATATCTCCATTTTGTATCCGTTCGAAGGGGTCTGCTCCTAATTAAGCAGCATGATCGATGCAGACTCCAAATGGCGGACAGGCTCGTCTTTCAATATGATTAATGCGACGATCAACGGATCCGTGATTAATGTCAATGTCACTGACGGTGGAAGGGTTTTCCTTCTGATTATTGATTTACATAGTTGCATTAAATCTTTCCTTGGTTACTGATCAAGACGTAACTATTGTTGAACGTAACTCACCATTATTCACCAGATAAACATTCATCTGTCATTTTTCATACTATTTCTTCCTTTTATTTTTATCTCTCTTTATTTTTTATATATATATATATCACACATTCAACTTCAGTCTTTCTCAGCGTACGATAAAATCGATGATTCGATATTTATATTTTTTTATTATTTTTTTTTTATATTAATCTCTTTTACATTACCATAAAAATGATCCCTCGGAGTTTCCTTTCATCTATCTTTCTTTGATCTTTTTTTTCTTTCCTCTTTTCTTTTTTGTCATCCTTGTTGTTGTTGTTATTGTTGTTTTTATCCGAGAACTTTTCTCTCGCAGCGATTATTTCGCACCGAAATCACAGGAACATGAGGGAAAGAGAGAGATGCGTTCGGACGTTATCATCAACGACGTGATAGCAAGCTTTGGATTTGTCCGTGGCTATCGAAAAATATAAGCGTTAGCAAAAGAGAGAAAGAGAGAGAGAGAGAGAGAGAGAGAGAGAGAAAGAGTTGCGGTGAGGCGAAGCAGAGAGCGAGTAACGGAGAGTGGAAATATTTCGACGTGCAAAACGAACGAACGTACGTAAATCGCCTTTGGTAATTCAGTGCGATAGTACGATACTCATAAATCCCATAAACGATGATATACCGCTTGCTAACCGAACGTCCACTCTCTATGTACTACAACCCCCTTTCAAACCTACTAACCACCCCGCCCCCTCCCCCATTCCCCAATTTTCTGCCGCTCTCTTTCAGAATATGCTTCAAAACGACATCATAGTTAGAAAAAAAAAAAAAACAAAAAAAGGGTCTGATCGATAACTCGAGATTTTGGTTCTTTTTTCTTTTTGACGTGAAACAAAAAAAAAAAAAGGAAACAAAAATAAAAGGGGAAAGAATTTTTTCACGTTCTTTTGTCAGATCGATCGGTATATGTATGATTGTCGAAGAGAACATTCGTAATTAAAGTTCCGCAGAATTTCTCGACACGTTTTGCCTGTAAAAAGTAGACCTAGTATTAGCAGTGGTAGTTGATGGTAGTGTTTTAGGATAGTAAAGGATAGTAGTTGTAGTCTAAGGCAAAGAAAAAGATACGGAAGTATATATGTATATGTATATATGTATATACGTGAGTAATATTTACCGAAGAAGAGGAGGAAGGTCTTTCCAATCTTCTCCCCTTTTATTTCTCGACGAGCAAATCACCGTCCCTTACTTCCTTCTCCTCCTCCTCCTCCTCCTCCTCTTCTTCTTCTTCTTCTTTTACCTTCTCTTTTTCGTTCTTTTTCTTCTTTTTTCCTTTAGATAATCCTAAAAATCGATCAACAAACCAAATGAAAGTAAAGCAGGGCTTTAGCGTAAGGGAATAAAGAATATTTGATCCTCGATAAGTAAACAACCTATCGCAGTCATTGTACCAAGAATAATCTAACGTGAATTAAATTACAGGATCATTTTGTTTTTTTCAATCTAAGTCCATGGTTTAATGCTAGGGCTAATCGTTAGATTTTATCAGTTATTAAATAGGAAACAACAGTGATCGAGTATGTTGTTTTAGAAATAACAATCAAACGTGAATAAATATTGAAATTATCGTAGACGTTTATTTTATATTATTTTGATTGGATCCCAAATCCGTAATTTTATAAATTTCTATCGTTATATTTAACAGGAAGTAAACAAAAAAAGGAAAATAACAACGCGTGCAGTCATTGTATCAGAAAAGATTAAAAGCCTATCAACGTAGAGGTCTCATTTATAGGAAATTTCATTTCAAATGTAAATCGGTAACGTGCTACAGGAGTACCCTATCCCAAAATAAAATAATAAAATAAAAAGAAATAAAAACGATTGCAATCATCGTATCAAGGAGAATAAAACGTGAATTTAAATAAGAATCATCTATAAAGTTAATTTTGTCGTAACCTTATCTGAAGTATTAACTCAAATTCATGAAGTATCACAAGTACCTACCTCAATACTCATCAATAAAATAAAAACTTAGGACCATTTTGAAGTCACATATTATTCCCAATCTTTCTCTTCTTTTCTCTAAATTATAATATAAATTCTCGTGGTGTATAACATGATATAGGCAAGTATCGAAAGGTTTATCAGTAAAATGGGGAACAGAAACGATCGTGGGCATTGGTTTATCTCAACGCATTTTCGGATCGGATAGATGTATATACATAATGCATATATGTGTTTGTAATGATAATGATAGTGATAGTGATAGCAATACTAGTCCTAGTCCTAGTCCGAGTAACAGTAGTAGTAGTAATAGTAATAGTAACAGTAGTAGTATAGGCAGTAGGTTGGATGCCCGACGTGTATGTACCAACAAAACATTGATTCGCTAAACTCATGATGTAATACGTCCATTTGAAATGAGCTTGGCCGTTGGCCAAAATCCTCATCACAAAACACTGTGTAGGCAGCTCGCAAACAGGCCTGACAGAGGAAATAGGTCTGCCGCGCTGAGCCACGGCTTTATTCGACGATCGATATGCCTCGTTTTGGGGAAGTATCATAAGCTTCCATCTCTCCGATCCCTTCCACCCTCCCCCATCCTTCCTCTCCCTCTATCTATCTATATCTGTCTCTATCTCTTTTCAACCCTCAACCAATCCACCCCTTATCCAACCTCATCGCGCCCTGCGCAAGCACCAGTCGGTCTGGTGCGTACGCTTCTTCCCCTCTCCTCCTCATCCTCCTCCCTTCATTTCTGTCTTTATATATATATGTTTCCCTTTCCCCCTCCAGCCCTTCCACGACCATCCTCAGCTTGCGTTTCCCTACCTCCATCGACCGGCTTTGGATTAAGACCACCGTCTCAGGGTCCAACTCGGCAAATAGACTTCTATAAAATCGATTCCCGATCTTTTTCTCAGAACCAGCCCCCCCGTTTTCAACCCCCTCATCTTGATCGATACTCTTTTCCTCTTTCTTCTGTCTTTCTTTCTTTATTGCTTTTTTTTTTTATTTCTTTTTCTTTCTTTCTCTCTGTCTTTTCGCGAGAAAGGGAGTCACGCTGCTGCTAACGAAGAAAAGATTCTAGGAAAATGCTGCAACGAATCTGTGGGCTGAGAAAGAAAGAAAGAAAGAATGAAGGAAAAAAAAATAAAATAAAAAGGGAAACAAGAAAGAAGAGGAAAAGAAGTGAAATCGGTGTTTCAAAGAACTTTAAATCCTAAGACGATACTATCCTCGAGATTTCAAAGCTGTTTCTAAGCAGATCCTTTCGCTCCAGATGCTATCTCCGATGGTCTCTTTCTTTCTTTCTTTCTTTATTCCACTATCGTGTTCTTCTTATCTCTCCCCTCTGAATCGGTAATCGCGTTTCTTCGCGATTTATTTTATGTTCTCGTTGCGTACGCTTTAGTCGACGATGCTTTTCTTCTACGATTCCGTACAATTCGAATTCGAGAAGATGTATACAGATGTGTTTTCTTTCTTGGTTTTTCCTTCTTTTTTTTTCTTCTCTCCTTCTTGCTTTTTTTTTCTTCTATCAATACTCGGTTATAAGAATTTCCGTTACAAAAAAGGGATTTTTCTTCTACGATTAAATTGTATTTATTATTATTATTATTATTATTATTATTATTATTCGTGAAAGTATTTGACGTGCTCGTAAGCATGCTGAAAGAGAAAGAGAATGAACGTTCGCTTGATCGATTAAAATAACAAATTGTAAACTATGTTTAACTTTCTTCAACGCGAATAATAATTCACCTAACTTTTTCTACCTTGTCAGTCTCCAGTCAAAGAGAAAAGTAACGAATTACGTTAAAGCAAGTTTTCTCGATAATATTCTCTCTCTCTCTCTCTTTCTCTCTCTCTCTCTCTTTATGTTTTATATTATCCTTTTGCTTGGATCATTCTTTTATATTACATTAGAACGAGGTAACACGACATAATCTCATAATAAGAAAACTGAAATTTGACTAATTTCGAAACAAATATAAAATATTAAAATAATTTGTTCCTCTGTATAAAAAAATAATTCAAACAAAATCATATCAAATTAATAAAATATAGGTATATTATTTTATACACGCAATTTTTATGATTGTCGCGTGTTAGAATGTTATCTTTAAAATCAGCTGTTGCAACACCGAAATAAATCTGTAATAAGAAAAATTCTATTAGTCATAAAATCAACAAGCAAAATCAACAACAATTTATTCTTTTATCAGTTAAATCCTCAGGTGTAATTCAAACAAAAATAAATACAATAAGTACTTACTATTATTCACGCGATTAAACAATTGTCGCGTGTTAAAGTTTTATCTTAACAAAAAAAAGATCAATTGTTGCAAGATGACGTATTGCGGTAATAATAAAACAAAAATGTTATTAATCTAAAGAGAGGAAAAAAAAATGAGCAAGAAAATTCCTTTATCGGTTAACTCTTTGAAAGATAATTCTAAGTTCAAAAAAAGAAAAAAAGAGGAGGAAAAGAAAATTGAAAAAAAAAAAAAAAAGAACACAATATAACTACTTACTTGGATACACACGATTAACTGTGTGTCGCGTGCCAGGATTGTTATCCTAAGGAATCAGCTGTTTATTTCCGGCATGTGCTTACCAAAATAAAACGCCAGACATTTTTTCTATTTTTTTCATTTTGTTATGGGTCGTGCGTAAGCCAAACCCAACACAACTTGTCCTCCTCCTCCTCCACCCGGCCTCCTCCCATTTACCTCGGTTCTGAAACGTATCTAAGGAACACCCGTGCGAAAGTCATGACGGTGTCGCACGAAGTGAGAAAGAAAGAAAGATAGATAGAGAAGGAAAAATTACGTAGGGTGCATATGTACATACGTAGATTGTTTAAGGAGAAAAATATACTCGACGGAATTGTTTTTCTTCGTAATAACAGCCAACGAATGGGGAAGTAGAACCGAGAGACGCTATCAGAATTTAATGCATAATAATCTTGCGAAAATAAAAGATAAATATCGGCACGTGGTCTCGCGTTAAAAGGGAGAAGAAGTATAAGAGAGGGTGAGAAAGAAAATGGAACGAAAGAAAAAAAGAGAAAGAGAGAGAGAGAGAGAGGAAGGGAAGAATGAAGGGAGGGACGGAGGGAGATAGAGAGAGTGTGTGTGTGTGTGTGTGTGTCGATAAAAGGGGGTGGAAAGATAGAAGGCACGCTGTGACGTGGGTGGTTCTTGTAAAAGTTGACTTTAATCAAACTACCACGATCGTTGCTCCTATTTGTCCGTTCATTCGTTCATTCGTTCATTCGTTCGTTCGTTCGTTCGTTCTTGCCTATTATTATCTTACGTTCCCCTTTTACGGTGGCTCGCTATAAAAAGCGACCATTTGGCAATCCACTCGACTGCGTTTATCGTACGAGAGCGTGTAAAAGTGCTTACTCCGGTATATTCCGAATAAAGAGGGAAAAAAAAACGAAGAAATTGAGGGAGAAGAAAAAGAAAGAGAAGAGAAGAGAGAGAGAGAGAGAAGCGTGCTCCACATTCGACGGTATGCCTTTTGCGAAAAAAGAAGAGGCAGTCTAGCATATCCTCTTTTTCTTTTTCTTATTCTTCTTCTTCTTCTTTTTTTTCTTCCTTTTTCACCTCCTATTTTTCTTCCTTTTGTTTTAGTTCCTTCTTTTTTTTTTAACTATTCCCTTTCCCTCCTCCTTCTGCTGCTCCTCCTCTTCTGTTTCTGCTTCTGGTTCTGCTTTCTCAAAGAAGAACAAATGTCGAGTGTCATCCGACCTGATGGCCCACACACTACACACAGTTTTCCTCATTTATCGAAAAAAATCCTTGAAAGCTTAAGAAAGTAATATATATATATACACGGATCTTTATTGCACGTGAGAAAAATCTCTTAGAGTCTAAGATAGAGTCTTCTAATATCTCTCTCGCCTATTTTACTAAAAACATTTCATTCTCTTTCCTATGATACGTAAGATGCAAATAGACTTGGACATGTCTGTATAACTCCAGCTACATATTTACGAACGAGATGAGATATGTTTTGTTACTTTATCTTTCTTCTTCTTCTTCTTCTTCTTCTTCTTTTGGTTTCTTTTAATCCATTCGTTCGTATTTTTATATCAACGATACGTAGTAATCAAATAAACGCACATCGAGTAATGTTATTTGCACGTCGTTGAAAATAATAGAAAAAAATAAAAATTAAAAAAAAAGCAAAAAGAAAAAAGAAACAGGAAATAAAAAAATATAAATGATATATTTCTATACGTTTCCGTTTCGTTGTAGTCGTCATCGTCACATGTGTGTGTGTGTATGTGTGGGTGGATGGGTATGCGTGGGTGCCCGTCGTCGTGTGTGCATTTGTGTATGTGGCTCGGAGAAATGAAATTTCAACTCCGTAGCGCGTGTGATATCCCTTCGATTCTCAAACTATATATATATATATATATATATATATACTTCTCTCTCTCTGTCTCTGTCTCTGTCTTTCTTTATCACTATCTCCCTTGAAATTCAGAGAGGTTGAGAGCTTTCGGTAGACTAAAGCGATGAGGCGTCGATTAAACGAGCCGGAAGAGGAACGGCAAGGTGTTACCACCGCGTAACAACGGCACGTTAACGTTAACCGCAAGTTCAGCAACGTGGCAGGTGGTGCGATTGACCAAACTCTCCGAGAATAGATAGATAGATAGGTAAATGGATAGATATTATAGATAAATAGATAGATAGATAGATAGATGGATAGATAGATAGATAGATAGATAGATAGATAAATGGATAGAGAGATATAGTATATAGATAGATACGTGAATAGTAGTTGGGTAGATATAGCAAGTAAGTAGATGGGGAATAAAAAAGAAATAAATGGACGAATAAATTTAGTAAATAGATGTACTAGATATACTACACAGATACATTAATAAATAGACGGATAAATATAGCAGAGATAGATGGTTATATATAGATAAATAAATAAATAGATGAACAGATATAGTGAGTAAATATAAATGGATGGGTACATATTGTGTGGATGGATAAATACAAAAATAAACATTTAAATGGATAATTAAAAAAGAAACAATATATATATATATATATTATACAATATAATATAAAAACAAAAAAAAATAATATATATATAGATAACTTTCAATCCATCTGATAAGATTTTCAATCCTCATATTTCGCTAATCGTTTATCGATACAAGAAAGAAACTAAACGTCAATCTTTTTAACGAACTTATTTCAAAATACCATTTTTCAATTTCTTTTCCCTATCGTTTTTTTATCTCCTTCACTGCCTTATGTTCTCTCTCTTTTTCTCTTTCTTTCTGTTTTATTTCTTTTTGTTTGTTATAATAACATCCCGGTTATCAGTAGAAAAGCAAACGAATACGATATCTGAACAAATGCGAATATTGAAATTTCTATTCGAAAAATATTGAGGGAGGTTTTGAGAGTTGGGGGGGGGGAAAAATAGAAATATAAATGGTGGGTGAGGAAGAAAACAAAAACAAAAAGTACTTGACGAGCATATTTAAAAATGTTTCTCGAGTCCGACTATCGATTCACCGTAAACCGTTAAGTACAGCTCTAAAACGAAGTTGGAAGGCAACGCGATATAGTTCGATTCAACATCGAAATTAACGGCCGTTTCAAGAATCACTACGAGCTAATATTTTCTCTTCCTTTTTATTAGAATTTCTTTCCTTTCCTTTTCATTTTCTTTATCTCCATTTCGTTTTCTCTATTTTCTCTCTCTCTTTCTCTCTCTCTCTCTCTTATTTATTTAGCTCTGTCATTTATCTTCCTCAAAAATCGGAATTCACGATATTTTCCTTCTTCCTTCTGATCCTTCCTTCTTATTTTAAAACATAAATAAATCCTACGATTCGTTCGCTTTTTATTATACAAATTCGCATGTTAAATAAAAGAGAAAAAAGAAAAAAAGGAAAAAAATATAGAAGACTTTTCTTCGCTCGCTATTCTGTGTCTCCTCTATTCGTTGAAGAAGTTTACGATCGTCGACGAAACGGGAATGGGAGCGAGAGGGGGTGAGGGAAAGAAATTTGCAAGAATATCGCAGTAGGAAAAAAGTGCGAACATTTTGTATTCATAAAAGATACGTTTCGAGTTTTTTTTGTCTACCTTTCGATCTGCCATCTTCACCGAATGCTGGATATTTCTTTGTGGGAGAAAAGAAAAAAAAGAAACGAAAAGAAAACGAATACATTTCAATATAATAAAGATAAAAAATTGACTGCCAATTATCACGTTCGCGTAGAAAAACTCATTCCGCAAAGAAATGTAAACGTTTCATGCACGATGGGAAGGGATGGATTAAACTCGAAAATATTTTGAAAAAACAAATGATTATTTTTTTTTAATTGTTCTCTCATTCTTTTATTTATTTATTTATTCTGTTCATATTATGATGATGCTTGTTATAATGTAATGCGCCGGGGCGTCATTATGACGATACAGTCATCAATCCCTGGTAAAGAATTTAACCACGTTTTAAAAGTCATTCGCGAGTTACATCGGTGGTGCGATGTTACGAGCGCTCGTTTCCGCTTTTATGATTCGCTCTTGTAACACTTAACCAAATTATAATCAATGAGAGAAAGAGAGATAAAGAGAGAGATAGAGAGAGAGTAGCAGCTATCACGAGAAGCACACGCGCAAATTGTTATTATTTGCATTAATTTTCTCGCGTATTACTCGTTATCGTTGTCGAGATTTTGCAACATCATGAGAGTACTACTCTATTTGAAATTACAATGAAAGATTAAACAACTGGATACCGTGGTTTAACGTGATATACCATAACATACTGCCACGACCGATAAATATATATATATATATTTTTATTTTATAACTCTACTTTTAGCACGAATTATACTCGGTGTAACAAAAATATATACTCGATAAAACTTACTTCAGAAATAGGATTCCTAAAACATAAAGAAAAATAGGTTAAATCAATACGAATGCGGAATTATTTGATTTCTGAGTTACAAGACTTTCGAGTACGATCTTTTGTATACTCCAATAATTATGTTTACTTTATTTCCTTGAAATTACGCTTGAGATACTAACTACAATACGTTACATTCAAATATGTAACCACGTTTGCTGAATTTTTCATACTATTGAATATCTTTAGTGAATTGCTGTATATTCGCTAGCATAAGTTGGCGTATATTATGCGAAGAATTTTGAAGCGTGTTCAAAACTCAACGAGATGAACCAAGGTTCTGTATTCAAACAGGAACTGGACAGATTTTGAATATTTTATTCAAAGAAATACCCCAATTTGTCATAATTCTAATATATAATATATAATATATACATAATTAAAGTAAAGTAAATTGTTTCTTTTTTCTTTTTTTAAATCCCATAAGTTAAAAAGTAATCATTTCTTGTGACTCATGTTGATAAAACTTTTTTTTCTTTAATTTATGAGCAAAGAATTTGTTTTTAAGATGTTGTAAATTTTGATTACACCTTATATTTCAGGATCTCGACTACTTTACGATTAACGATGCAGTCAAATAATTTATCGCAAGCCACGATCTTTTCTTCTCCTCCTCCCCCTAACCCTCCTCCTCCTCCTCTTCCTCGTCGTCGTCATACATGCACACGTACGACGTTATTGTCGCAAATCCTGAACATATTTTGCATTCTCCGTTAACAAGAATTTATTTGTCGAAAAAATGTCAAATGAATATACCGCAATGTTAAAACGCATAATGCAATCAAGTTTAAAAACGAAATGGAGGAAACATAATTACCTGAGATAACGTAATTAACGTAACGTTCGCAGACCGATGTGCTGCGACCGACACTCAATTTCCACGATTTTTCAATATTTATAACATTCGTTGACGAACTCTCGACAACAATGCGATCATAAATCGTATCAACAATTAAAGAAACACGATAAAATATTTAAAAAAAACAATGCGTTCTTATTATCCCCGAGTCATTTCTTCAATAATATTATTCTACAAATTTACGTATCGATTTTTAACATTATACGCGCATAATAAAAAAGAAGAGAGAGAAAAAAGATAACGATCGTGAAAATAATGCAGTCGAAAAACAACTGGTTTAACGTGCGGAAACATATAAAATTTAGCATTGACCCGTGACAATAATTTTCATCTACAAAAATAAAATCGGTCACACCTATAACTAGTCTTACAAATTGAAAATTAAATATTTAGTCAAAAAAAAAAAAAAAAAAGAAAAAAAGTAAAATTTTTTCGCTCGACAAAATAATCTTTCCCTAGTAATACCACCGACAAGTAGTTCTCAAAATTTGAAAAAAAAGATTAAACAACCGGTAAAAAATATCCATACGTAATAAAAACAAACCCTTCCACCCCGCGCTCGCTCGTTCCACCTCCCACGTGAAAACAACGCAACGAATATAACAATCATCGTCGTATACACGAAAAAAGAAAAAAAAAAGAAAAAAAAAAAAAGAAAAATTAGTATCGATCAATAAGATGAGAATTCTCTTGGAAAATAAAAAAAAAAAAAAGAAAAAGAACAAAAACAAAAAGATTAATTATATATCTCTATACACAATATACCTATAACTACATTAAATAGTTAGAAAATTGTCAAACGTTTCGGCGAGTCTACGTTCGAATGAAATTATACATTCGCCATCGAAATCGAGTTTGCGTCGGCGGAGGTTTTGGGCGCGATGCACGCCAGCGTTTCTGTTTGTTTCGTTGATTTATGAAGCATGGCGGGGACACAAAACACAACGACTCCCGCACTTGGCCACCCCAGCGTTGTCTCTCTCTTTCTCTTACACAGTCCCCGTTCCTCCTCCGAGCCTTCCCACATAAACACACACACATACATACCTACACACACATACAGTTACACAGTCACGCATACAGATACACCCCTCTCGTAGCTGCTGTCCGCCCTCAACGAAATAGAACAACGGCTCGGTGACGTCACGTGTAACCACGCCTGCTCGCGCGCGCGTGTTCACGCGACTGAGTGAGAGAGGAGGAGGAGGAGGAGGAGGAGGTGGAGGAGGAGGTGGTAGAAGAGGAGGAGGGTCGTACCGGCAGGATGGTTCGGGCTAGCAGGCTCGTTTCCAAGCCACGCCGTGAATCGAGGAAGGGTGGATAGGAGTCGCTTTTGAGGGGGTAGAAGGGGGCGAACGAACCGAGGAGGTGGAACAGAGGTGGTGGAGGTGTATTCGCCCAACTCCGACGCAGCCGCCACCAATTCACTTTGTGCACTTTTATGCATATTCATTCGGCATCGTAATAGTCTCTCTCTCTCTCTCTCTCTCTCTCTTTTTCTCTCTTTGTGCTATTAATTCGAACCGGTCTGCCTGCTTGCACCTACACGTAAATCCAATATGTTTTCCTAATGTAACCGACTTGCTTTTATCTATTTTGTTTATATTTTTTATATATGTCGAGTAATAAATCGTTAGTTAAACCGATCGTTCATTATTTCGATATGAAAATTGGAAATATATTTACAGGGATCCTATGGTGGTTAGTCAAAGGATCATTCCTATCCGTTCTCGATATTTATGTTTAATAATTAATATTTGTCTGTAATGTGTGAAATTTTTCGAAATTCCTATACACGAAGGATCGTTTAACTTTTTCAAATTGATAATTTGGCATAGAAATGAATCTCGCAAGAGTATTCTTACCTGCACAAGATAATATAATAAAAATACATTATTTTCGTAAGTAATAGTTACAAGGAGAAGGATCCTAATACCTATTTAGAAGGACTCCCAAAAAGAGTCCTTTTATTCCATTTAATAATACTTTTAAAACGATTCGTTATACTCTTGTGAACATCAATTTTATCAAATGATATTTCTCTTAGATTAAAATGCCCGTTTTGCGATAAAAGTAATATCAATTTTCAAAAATAGACTAATCCATAAAATATGTTTCCTCGTAAAAGAATTGGAAAAATGATCGTATAACAATACGTAACCATTTCAATTATTCAAAATTAAAACACACTGATGATGATACGAATACTCTTGTGGCTATAACCATAATATGTGATTATTATTATTATTATTATCATCACGATACGTCGATTTATTGATCATCGATAGCGATAGAGATGTTAAGATAGAAAGATGAAACGAGAAGGAAACAAGATGAGAGAAGGAAGGAAGAAACGGGCAGTGACAAGCAGCAGGGAAACGTCACACGATATGATTTGTTGGATCGAGTAAACTCATTAGCTGAAATCTCTATGCACCGGGAGTCGTCGCTAGGTAGTCGCATTCCGAATACAAATGTATGTTGACCGGTCAGCTATATCTAACTCTTTAGTATAAGAGAGACAAGTAGAATAAGGGTGACGGGGAGACGGAGACGTAAGAGAAAGGGCTACGAGGAAAGGGGGTAAGTTGAAGTCGCGAAGTTAGTGGACCTTATCCTTTCACGTTATTCGAAATACTGGACTTGGATGATAGTCGTTGTAGAGGAGGAAACGGAATGGGTGCTTTAGAAAATTCAACGAAACAGAGCAATCGATTTGGTCACGGAGCAGCTGGTCAGGAAACAGAAAGCAATCGGAAGTCGAAAGGTGGAGAGGTAGGTAACTCTTGTCGAAGAACGAGATACTAGACTGCATAAAAGAGAAAGAACAAATATAAAGAGAGACTGAGAGAAATTGTGTATCCGTGTCTATATATGTGGATATGTGTATGTATGTGAATATCTATTTATGTGTGTAGGAGGGGAATGGTTGTGAGTGAATGTATCGAAGGAGTCACTGAAATAGAAGGGGGATAGCTAAAGGGAAGAGGACGGTGATTAGAGAATGGGTTGGTTTAACTCGCGCTATTTGAGATAATTGATAGCCAGAATGGGTTCACATACATGACCATTTGGTACGGATATATATAGATATAGTTAGAGAGAGAGAGAGAGAGAGGAACGTATCTAGATGTGCCCCAACCTAATGCAATTTCCTTCCGGGTGGACAAGGCGAGGTACTGCATTAGCAGCCATCCAGCACTATCTAGAATTATTGGCACGTTGTCTCTTCTTACAGTAGGTACCTAAATTCTCTCCCTCTCTCTCTCTCTCTCTCTCTCTCTCTATCGTTTGAAGATCGAATTTTCTTCAGTAAAATCGTGAGAGCGGAAAAGTCGTTAAATATTTCTCTTTCTACAAGTCCAAATCACCGATCCTTCCCGATGAAGTCGCTCGTTTCTCGAAAGACCTATCTTAATCCGTACGTGCCTCTTCTATACGTAACAATTCGCTCGATTCCTTTCTCTCTCTCTCTCTCTCTCTCTCTCTCTCTCTCTCTTTTGAGCTTTAGCTAGATACGTTCAGGAAGAGATAGTTCTTTGGAGAAAATGGAGATATTCAGTGAACCGTGAGACGAGCGAACGCGTTACCACTCGCTGCGGAACGATCGTGGCTTTGCGAGCGAAGGGATTTTAGGATTCTTAATCCTTAACTCGAGCCCTTTGTGCTGTTCGAACTAACCACGATCATTTCGCATCGGTCTTTTCCTTTAACTCCTTATACGATAACGTTCAGCTTGAAACGAATAGGAGAAGGATACTTACTATTACTCTTCTTACCGGTACCCATTGAAAATTTCATTAAATCAACCTTTTATCTTCTATTTCAATTGTCCGTGTAGTAGTAGTAGTAGTAGATGCATTAGAGTAACTAGGATTTGTCCTTTAGAAGTAAATTATTTTTCTTTCGGAACGAAACTATGAGATAACAAAACATTAGGTTAAACCAGGATTTGATTTAATTTTAAGATAAGAAACAAAGAGATATGGTTTTTTGGGATAGATACTGATATTATTTAAAAAAATGTTACAGTATTTCAAAGAATCAGAAAGTTCAAATATTTGTATTTACAGTTTTCTAACAATTATATATTGTAAAATGTGTTATTTTTAGTATATTTAATTTTTTGTTAATCGGACATTGACTTAAATCTAGGGCCAATTTTATTAACTAACATTATAAAAAAAAAAGATAATGATATTGAGAAGGAAAAGAAATTCGAAAAATTAGTGTCATTGTTTCCTACCCAAAATTATTTAGCGAATTGTGTCCTATTTAGTTTATAATAAAAGCGAAATATTTTTTTGTGGAACTAAGAATGAAAGAGAAGAAGGGGGAAAGGAAAGATAGAACAAGCATCGATAACTTAACAACCTTATCCCCAACAGAGAACGATCATTATCGGCACAAAGAGATGCACTTTCAGTGTTCTGTATAGTCGACATACCATAACGAGACAAACTAGTCCTAATTTCGGATCGTCGTCCTTGTGAAAGCACCTCGACCTGTCTACAACCTGAACCTTGCTCGCTCCTGTTTCTAGTTTCCGTTTCAGTCTCTACTACTATTCTCTACTTCTTACTCTCTCTCTCTCTCTTCTCATCATCCTTCTCTACGTTTCAACTTAAGTTTCAAGACAACTGCGGTAAACGACAAATCGGATTATATCATCGAACCCACATCCTTACGAGTGATTAGAAAATAACGATTATTATTATTATTATTAATATTATTATTATTATTATTACTTCAAAATGTCTCATGTATAAATAGAAATTATTTGTAAAATCCTTTTTCTATTTATCAATTGATATTAAGCTTTTAAATACGATATTATAATAATAATAATAATAACAATACTAACACAAATAAAAAATAGAATAAATAAAAATGAATATATATGGATCGATCAGTATCCTAATACAACAACCAAATTTTTCCTACAATAATTATTAAAATTGTCAAAGAAAGGAGACCGTAAAAAAGAAAAAGAAAGAAAAGAAAAAAGAAAATGAATTCCCTTTTGAAGCAAATGTATACAAAAAAAAGAAAAAAAAGATGTAAAGAAACTTTTCATTCGAATGGAGAAATTCTCGCAGAGGTAAGTTAATTTCGCGAGAATAATCGAAGCCGTATCCGAAAGGAAGATAATTCGGTCTCGCGTTCATACTCTCGAAAATGTAAATTCGACTGGGCGCCGGTTTAAATGAAATAATAACACGTAAATCTGGTGGAAGTTGGGTTGGGTTTGGTTCGGTTGAGTTGGGTTGGGTTGAGTTGGGTTGTGCATGACGGTGGTGGTAAAGGGCGGGCTTTGCGCAATACGGCAGTCATGGCAACGTCATCGTTCTCTCGTCCTTTTCATACTTTTCTTCGGTTAATAAGCAGGACGATGAAGATATATGATCCAAGCAGACCGACCAACCGACAAAACTCGCGTAATTGCTTTTATCTGCATTTATTAACATAATTCTCTTTCTCTTTCTCATTCTTGCTCTTTTTCTTTCTCTATCTCTATCTCTATCTCTATCTCTATCTGTCTGTCTGTCTGTCTATCTGTCTCTTTCTCTATTTCTACTTCTATCTCTCTTTCTCTTTCCATTCTCTTCTTATCAGAATTCAAGGTGCCGACCAAACTAACTTCGTTTCTGTCACAAAGACTTATCGTACGATTTACGATCCCTTGGAATAATTCCGAGTTCCTATGAGAAAGGAAGGTTATTATATAGAAGCTCGTATTAAACGCGTAGAAATATTCGAAAGAGAGATCAAGATAAAGAGAGATAGAGAAAGAATAAAAGTAGGAAAGAAAGGTAAGAAGAAAGAGAGAAAAACAAGCTCGTCCATTCTCCGACATTTTAACGAATTAAATTCCCTAGCGCGCTGCGCTTGCATTCAACCGGAAACACATCGTGGGATTTTCAACCATTCACCAAGTGTGCCAAGAAAACTGGTTCAACTGGGGTATGACTATTATTTTTAGAAAAGTTAAATCAAATGAAATAATGTGATAGACAATAAATATGCGAATACAATGATGATAGTGATAATAATAATAATAATAATAAATATAAAAGAAAGAAATAAGTATTTTTCCCAGTTAATTCTCGCGTGAACCAAAGAAACTCAGTTCTGATGTTGTTAACCCTTCACCGGACAATACTGACCTTTCTAAAAGCACTCGTTTCATCTCTATCTCTCTTTCTCTTTCTCTAAAGCACCCTTTTGTGGCCCTCGAAAAGAAGGTACTCTGTATTCGACCCTAAGCGAGCTAAATGGTGAGAATGCTTCAAGAGAACTTGAGATTTTCTTATTCTCTCTTTCTCTCTCTCTCTCTCTCTTTTTCTTTCTTTCAGTGCAAACCGATTTTCACGCATTGAACGCATTGAAAATAAATACTTTTCGAATAAGTATACAAACAACAACGATAATTTAGAAAATACTTTTAATTATTCTAGATAAATCTTATGTTTCTCTAACATCAAATATCCAGGAATTAAAATTCTTATTGAAATTAAAAACAAACACTGTTATTTAAATATCGAAAAGAGAAAGTTGAAAAACGAATCAACTAAATTGCATTTTGTTAACTTTGTTAAATGTATATTTTTATTGCCTTTAAAATAATGTATTATTATGGAAGGTAGATGAGTAGCATTTAAAATTTTATAAATTGCTTTGAATATGTTTCGATGTTTAAAGTAACGTGTTCTACTTTTTTTTTAAATTCAAATTACTTTAAATTGAAATTTAACGCAGAGTGACAAGTTTTCAAATTAATAATCTAATTTTGAAACTAATAGTGAATATGATGGAACGCAAAATTTGTTAATTTTAAGCTACCCCGTTCAATTTTCTAAACCGACATATTTTTTTGATCAGAAACCAAATTATTCAAAGTCAAAATTTATAGAAGTACTAAGATAATTTCTAAATCAAATAACTCAGTTTTAAAAATTCATATCTAGAGGATTAGAACCTAAAATTAATTAATTATTATTGTAAAACATTCTCCTTCGATTTTTAAAAATTAACCTATTGTTTTTTTTATTAAAAACCAAATTAACCAATGCCAAAATTAATAAGGATAAATAAGTTCTAGATCAAATGATAAAATATTCGAATGATTATAACTTGAAATTAAATAACTATTATTCTTATAATATTCCCCTTCGATCTTGAAACCGACATATTTCTTTTTATTTATTTTTTATTAGAAACCAAATGACTCTTAAAATCAAGAGATTTATATAGTAATAAATAAGAAAACGAATAACTTAATTTAGAAAACTAATAGCAATGTATAAAATGAAAGTAAAATCCCAGAGCAGCCACATATAACTATCATAGAAGACTAGATGCTACTAGGATAGTGTGAAAGGGTCAGAACTTTATCGCTATGCTTTCCGGATGACCATGTTCTGTGGAAGAGGCAGCTTGTACGGGATAAGTGGATACTTGCTTCGAGGTGGCCAGCTGTATCAGAATGACCGACTTGGATATTAAAGCAACGGGGCTACTCGATGGCTATGCCACCGAGCTCGTATTAACCTACGTGCACAACGCATTCTCATGGGTGCAATACGCCCTGGCTACGAATTACCTACGCGATCTCACCGTTTCCCTTGAGTTATCCTATCGTACGAGTTAAGTACCATTCCGAACTGCAAGAACAGACGTTTGTGTGCTTATTCTAATGTCCTCGTTTCATACCAGTCTATCTCTCACTCTTTCTCTCTATCTCTCTCTTTCTCTTTTTGGGGAATGCATTTAGCTGTGTTCCATGTCTTATTGGAATCACTTCATTTAAGGTATTGCTTATTCTGATAAAAATAATTATTAACGGCTTTAAATTATTTTATTTTGATTATCTTATATTACTATAACCAGTGTTTTTTCTTTTTTCTTTTTTTTTTTCTTAAACAAAATTACCTATGCCATAATTCCACTGACACTTCTTGTTAAGCTTTTTTTTATTAAAGAAAATTATATATATTCACAAATATATCATTTAAATGAAATTAAAAGCAGATTTTCTTATGCAATGGAGCTCATAAAAAATTAAACATAATTTATCCTAACTTATGAAGAGCTTTTTATTCGAGAAAATTATATTCAAATGTCATTTAAATGACATTGAAAACAAACTTTCCTATAGCGCGGAGCTCATAAAAAATTAAACATGATTTATCTTGATTTTATTTTTATTTTCAATATGATCAAATCGAAAAATTAAACACAAACAAATACAAATATACAACCGAGGGCCCCAAATATATATAATAATAAAATAAAATTGTAAAAATGTTCACTTCTTTAATTTGTTATTATTTCTTTTTTCAATATATTTCTTATTCACTGTTGAAACATTAAAAATACCGTAAAAAAATAGATACCAGAATGCTATTTCAGTCAGTTGCATTACAAAAAAAGCATTGATAGGTATCATTTATATATATACCGAAAAATATATTCAAAACTTTAGATATGAAATAACAATAAATACTATTGTGATAAAATAAAATAAAAAATTGATATTTATTAACAAATAATTATCAGTTGAAAGTTTCATGGTGTTTTTGGAGGATTAAAAAATAAATCAAACATTTCTACGTGTTTATCGAATAAAAAATGGAAAGAAAAGAAGCATTTAATGAAACAATGCATTTTCGAGTAATAAACGCTTACGATATTTCCCAACGTTGAATTCATTTCGTTGATTCATTCTCACGTCTGTTTCTAATTCATTGCACGTGTTGCATGTTAACGTTGGTAATAACGATTCGCAGAAACATCGGGAATAATAATTACACGTCTAGCTATTTATCACGACTTACGAGAGGTCCTATTCTAAATTGTAGATAAATAAATTGACGTATGAAAGGGCAACAACAGATGCTAAATAGTTTTACGAGAAAGAACAAAATACCGATGCTTTATTAATTCTAGTAATTATTTTGTAAAGAAAAAAAAAAAGAAGAAAAAATAGGAATAACAATGATTAATCATCTTTTAGAAAAAAAAAAAATAGAAATGAAAGAAAAAGGAAGATAGAAGATAACGGGGAAAGATAATAAAAGAATCTTAGCGAGGAAAATGAAAGAAAGAAATAAATAGTTGATTAGCGGATGGGGGGGGGGGAAACGTTTTTCTTCTACTGTAATTACGATTCAACGTTGTAATTCCTTAGGTTCCTTTTCTTCCCATATCGTTGAAAGGATAGATAAAAGAAACTAGGAATAAAATACATAGAAGAAAAAAAACAGAAAAGAAAAGAAAAGAAAAGAAAAGAAAAGAAAACGAGGTTTTGATGACGAATGGAAACCGGAAGATGAGATATTGAATAACTAATGATGTTTGCATTCCTACTTGCTTATTCTTTTCAATAGAACGAACGAGTATTCTTTCATCTTTCTTTCTATTTCGAACAAATCGATCTATACTCATCACTATATTTACATAATCATCATCATAATAAAAAACATAAAATATAAATTTAGCGAAAGCAATTTTTTAGTCTTCAACAAATCCTTAAATAAATTCAAACACGAAATTATTCGTATTAATTCATCTACGTCACTATATTAATATTTATAATAATAATAATCATCATCATCATCATCATTATCGTCATCATGAAATATTATAACATAAAATATAAATTTAATTAAAAATCATAAATTTTTTGTCTCTACACAACACATTTAATTTACACGTTGATTTAGTATTCGCTTAGGTTTACCTAACGAAGATGAAAGTGTAAAATGAAGAAATAGGTTGGTCTCCCATAGAAAGGGTAGGCTTCCGATGGAGTCCAGTTTAATCCTTCGTAACTAAAGACGACGCCAAGGACTCTCAGAGTTGAGCGTATGCGTAACCACGGGAGTCAACGTTGACACAAGCCGCACGGCATACGTTATGGTGATTATGGCTGTAACAACAAGCTGCCCGTATCCCACATTACCTCGAATCTCGTTACACGCACTTGGATGGACTGCCTATAATAGGGATAACTCGTATATATCAAGAAGGTCCTTGTAATTTATATCCTCTCCCTTC
This sequence comes from Polistes canadensis, assembly GCF_001313835.1. Taxonomy (NCBI): domain Eukaryota; kingdom Metazoa; phylum Arthropoda; class Insecta; order Hymenoptera; family Vespidae; genus Polistes; species Polistes canadensis. The sequence goes on along the minus strand of NW_014569634.1, from coordinate 305,853 downwards.
GTTGACCTAACTTTGTCAATTCTTTTCATCCGATAAATCGTTTGAAAATGTTTCTCGTCAACATTCATTTTGCCTTTTTTTTTCATCTTCCATCTTCCTAACAAGCTTGATTAAATGTCAAATTAGGAAGGAAAAATAATCGATCAAATTGAAATAGACAATGAAAGAAAATAAATACGCGAGAGTATTATATTTTTTTTTTCTTTTTCTCGTTTTGTTTTTTCATCGATCTTTTCTTTATACGAACAAATCAACGTAATTATCTTGAAGGATAAACTAGGAAGTACTCGGTTTGGACAACAACAAACCCACTAGGAAGACTTTCGATGAAGGACCAAACTATAATCCGGAAGTGACGTGACAAGAAAGCCAACCAAGCAGTACCACTTTAGCACTAATTACTGCCTCCCATACGTCCGTCCTTGCTGTGTAATTTCCTCACATGGCATCCTTTATCACATCTAATGACAATCCCCAAAGCTCTATTTCAAGCAGACAATTAACCGATAAAATCCAAGATTTATGTTAATAGTCTTTAAAGGGAATGTGTTGAAAATATTGTCTATGCTATTACTTCATCGAATTTATTAATTGAATTTTGTTCATTATTTTTGTCCATATATCAACACACACAAATTATTGTATAAATAATATTATTTTACATACTAATTTCCAACAGATAATGAACAAATAAAATCCAAGATTTATGTAATCGATATTAATCACTCTATAAGCCGATTTTTTCCCGTGATTACAAAAGAATTTATATAACTTTTGAAATCAATAAATATTATATTAACTTTTTAATACAAATTATCATAATAAATTTCAATGATACTAAATTTGCTCCTATAGTTAAAATTAAAATTGATAATCGCTATAAAGAATCTTTTATTGATTGCAAAATAAAGATTATAAAATACATGGTGCACCATATTGGGGAAAACAATTTAAATTAAAAAAATATTAATTTATTGATATGTAATTTCAAAATTTCTTACGCTTACATTGGATTTAAAGAAAATGATAGAAATATAGTTGCCATGTTATAAATATTTCATATCGTTACTTTGTAAAATTCATTCGTTTTATTTTCTTTTCCACTTTCATTCATATAAAATAATAATAATAATACTAATAACAATAATAATAATAATAATAATAATAAAATAAATAATATCTACTTTTTGATATAAAAATACTAGAATGGTTGTTAAAGTTTAAAAATTCTTTTGGAAAAGTAGAAGAAACATTATTTATGATACAACTAGAGTCATATAATAATACTTCTATCTATAATATATATATATATATAATATAAACCCACACTTTAAATCGAGAGAAACGTATAAAGCCGAGAGTATTGTTTTCAAAGCCGATCAGCCAGGAAAGAATAAAGTTGGCTTAGAGTAAAGAAAGTGGACGTTACGATGTACGTCTAGAGAAAGAAATAAAAAGATAGAAAGAAAGAGACAAAAAGAGAGAAAGAGAGAGAGAGAGAGAGCGAGAGAGAATAAGAAAAAGGAAAAAGAAAAAGAAAAAGAAAAGAAGAATTCTTCTCTCGAAGTGATTTCTCGAACGATCGAGGCGGAGGAGAATTCAGTTCGAAGTAGTTCGAAGTCTTTCTCATGAAAGTCTCGAGGGTCATACAATTTGAAGGAACGATTTTTGTCGCGCGAACGAACGATTAGACGAGTTACTACTTGTACTACTGCTGCTAGAGTAGTGTGATGGTACTAGTTCTGATATTGGTGATGATGATGCTGCTGCTGCTGCTGCTGGTGCTGATGCTGTTGCTGCTGGTGCTGTTAGTATTAGTGAAGGTAATAGCTATGGTGATGGTAGTAATGGTGTTCCAAGCAAAATCAAAGAAAGTTCAACGAATCCTCTCGTCATAGTCGCTAATTGCTGCCGCCCAGTAGAACAGTACCAGCACACCCCTTTCACTGGCACACCCCTTTTTATCCGCCCCTTCTCATCATCATCATCCACCTTGTCGTTGACGTTTCCTCTCTTTCTGTCTTTCTCTTTCTCTCGAACAGCAGCAGCAGCACGCTTTCTCGTCAGGTGATCCTTTATGGGACCTAATGAACCTGACTACGATTTCATTCGAAGAATCTTCCGCGATAAGATGGAAGAATAATCGCCTTTCGTTACGATTGAGAATGAAAATAAGAGAGAAAGGAAGAAGGGAAGGAGGAGAAGGAGAAAGAGGAGGACTGTTAGAATAGTAAAGGACAAAGGCGTGGCAAAGAGTTGAAATGAGGAAAAGAAGGAAGAAAAGAATGAGAGGAAAGGATTTCTCTTCGTTACACGATTTTTTTTGATCTTCAGATATTTACCAAGTATCTATTATTCTATTCATTTCTTTTTCTATATTTATTTTATTAAAATTTGTTCTTATTGCATATAAGTTTTGTTAGCTTTAGTATTGAATTATCAATGCCAATGGTATGCAGAAAATGTATATTTTCATTTTGTTTATGGTTTATATACGCGATCTTCTAAAAATTACTATTCACTTTATCGTTCATTGTTTTACGAATGAATTTTGAATTTTAGTAATAACAGGGAAATTTATTTTCATTTTAACTAAATGCAATCTCATTATTTCAATTCATCCACCTATTTTATATGCCCTTTGAGCGCGATTAAACGTTTCCTGCTTCTTCCATGCACTTTGACTTTATTCTCAAGAAAATAAAGAAAAAAAAAAAAGAAAAGAAAAGCAACTTAAGTAATAAGCACCACCTAAGACTTTCGAATTTGGAATGGAAGAAGAAGAAGAAGAAGAAAAAGAAGAAGAATAAAAAGGAACTAAAGCCGATGGCTTCGCCAAGTTATTTTTGTTTCTTCGGGAATAGCTTTCCAAAAGAGAGAGAAAAAGAGAGAGAGAGAGAGAGAGAGAGAGAAAAATGGTATATATACAGTAAAATGGTGAGACTCGAAAGAAGTTGATAAAGTGAAGTAAAGTTAGGCCAAAAGTTTTCTACTTGCTTTATTCGATACCAACAAGTAAGCCTAACTTGCTAGCGTATAACGTTCACTTACTATCAAAATAGTCTCTTCTTTATATCTAGAAGGTTTGTACTCATCCTGTACCGACACGATAGTTAAATCTTTGAAAGAGTAACAAAAATGTTTGAAAAAGAAATACAAAATCGTAGGCTTGTGATCTCGATCGGGGTATATCTATTGGTTCAGTGTCAATTTGGTCTCGCCTTTCTCTCTTTCTTTCTCTCTGACTGAAGTCGTACCGAAAATCCTATCGAATCATCTACTTGCCGAAGTACTTTCAAAGCGAATCACATCGATACCGATCGATACCGAACCTCGCGTTCTCTTCGATATACTCCTCCGGAATTGGTGCTCGGCTTCCGTTTGCTTCTCTCTCTCACTCTCTCTCTCTCTCTCTCTCTCTCTCTCTCTCTCTCTCTCTTCCGATTTTCGAAGCGTTTCGAGCACTCGATATTCCTCGAGTTAGTCGAGTAGTCCCGCCTTTGAATTCGTTTGTCAGGCCATTCATTTCCTTCCTCTCTTTCCAACTCTCACTCTTCTCTTTCTAACACACACACACTTTCTCTCTCTCTTTTTGCTCTTTCTTTCTATTACTCCCTCCTCCCCCCCTCTCTCTCTCTCTCTCTCTCATTCTCATTCTCTCATTCTCTTTTATCAACCCTCGTACTCGTTTCTCCTCGCAAGGCTAACTTGCAATTAGTAGAAAGCAAATTTGTTTTCCGGAGTTCCCGATTCTCAATGATTTTCGAACTTGATAGCATACTGCGTGCGCATGCTGTTTTATCCTACTCGCGAATAGCTTTCGTACCGATGATGGCTGTCGAGAGTTTGAAAAGAATTCGTTCCCGATCGCGTTCATCTACAATCTATTACATCCTTGATCATCTTTTCGTATCCCTACATATACCATTTCCTACTTTTTCTTTATCCTAACTCCCCAACCAACCCTTTTCCCATCTCAACGAATTGTAATCGAATTTAATATCGTATTACCTTCGTAATAATTCGTACAATTTTTTTGTCTACGCATAGGTATATATACAGTGTGTCAGATAAATATTCTTATCAACGTTATCAATTTGAAACAATTTTATATTTACTCGTAATACCAATTATTACGATATTCTTATACGCGAAAACGTATTTTAGGATTGTCGAATTTCTTATATCAATATTATTCATTTTTAATTACAAACGAGCGTGTGTTTTTTTTTTTCAAGTATTAACCGATGGTCATCAAAGTGTCACTACTTTGCGAGATATATGTTATTTTGATGAATAAAAAAAATTGGGTTATGTTAAGAAATAAAGTGCGATTACACCTGGGCGAGAGTGGAGATCGGTGTATACTCGTTCAAAAAATAAGGTCATAGGATGTTAGGACGGTAACTATGCCGTATGATTTTTTTCTATTTTTACTTAAAAAACAAAAATACATATATATATATATATTGTATATACAAAAAATAAGCAGTAATCCGTTCCAATTTCCGGAATCTCTTTGTATACCAAAATAATAACACGATTATGGGATCAAACTAATCTATTCAGAACTAACCTTTATACCACAATAATAACCACGACTATGGGACCAAATGAATAAATTATATCCTCAATGAACCAAGTACAAAGATGATTACATATGCGATGGTGTATCGTTAATGAGAGAAATAGAGAGAGAGAGATAGAGAAAGAGAGAGAGAGAGAGAGAGAGAGAAATAGAAGAAGAAAATTCACAGAGACCGATATAGAAATGTATACATAAAATACATACATACATATATATATATATATATATATATATAATACAAATACATATAAATACATATAGACACAAAGAGACAGAGATAGAAATATGTATATATATACATATATTTAGAGAGAAAGAGAGAGAGGGGGGTGGGGGAGGGGGGAGAGAGTACAGAGTTAATTAATTTGTCCGTCTCACCGGAACGTTACAGCCCTCGGAACGGAACCGAACTTGCTCGTCTCCATTTGCAATGATAATTTGTCGATAGCCATTGCAGCGTAAACGTTAAGCACACGGGTACGATGTCAGCGATTCGTCGCCGTTCGATTTCGAGCGGTACCTAAATTAATTAATCGTCATGAGCTCTATCTCTCCCTCATTCCCCTCTACCCCTCCCCCTCATCACTCCTTTATCCTATCTCTCTTCCAACTATCTCTCTTTCTCTCTCTCTCTCTCGTATCTACACATACACGCATGGGTAGGAACGAACCCTTCTCCGCTTATTCCCGTTCCGTAACAATTTTTTAACTGATTTACGTGGTATATTCATGACAATTGCGGATCGCAAATTCCATGAAACGCGATAAAACTCGTTGGTTCGAGGGGGGGGCGGGGGGGGGGAGTATGTTGAAACGGAATCGAATGGACTCTACCATGTATACTACGTACGTGGAGAGAAGAGAGAATGAGAATGAGTGAGTAGGAGAGAAAAAGAAAGAGAGAGAGAGAGAGAGAGAGAGAGAAAGGGGAGAGGGTGAACCATTCGCGTTACGAACCCGGCCATTCCCACGCGGCTAAATTTTTCGCCACTAGGCGAGAGTAAAGTTAGTCAATTATTTAAAATAGCGAATCACTCGTACGATATCTCACGTTGGTTGTAAGTACGCTAGAATTCGTTTAACGCGGTACCACTTGACGTTGTTCTCTGTTTGAACAAGGGAAAACAAAATTTGAAGAAAATTGTTACGAATAAAGAAGAAGAAATAAATGTGGAAGAGGAACAAATTTGAAGTTGGATAAATGGATAGCCGTATGAAGAAAGAAAAAGATAGAAAGAAACGGGTGTGTTAGAGCGAGGAGAGGTGGGTAGGAGGGGTGACACGGGAGGAAAGAGAAAGAAAATGGAAAGAGACCACGAAAGACGCGTAAATAATTCGCATGAGTTTCCTACTATAATATGTTCGATATCGAAAACGATGGATAAGCGTGCGGACGGAGAGAGGATAATACTCGAAACGATACCAGGATGCTGTTTTCTCTTTCTCGTAAAGAAATAAGATAGAGATAGGAATAGAGAGGAGTGTGGTGCGAGGGGGAGGTATATAGGAAGGAAGAAAAAGAAGCGGAGTGCTTCCTCGACGGGATAAGCCTTGAAACGACGATTTTGTGGGGAAAGTAGGGAAGAGGTAAGAGGAGAAAGAAGTGGAAGATAGTTGGAAAATTCAACGGTGTAGCTTTTTCCAGGAGCTCTTCTCCTCCTGGATACTCACTTTCAGCCAAAGTATAGTACTAGGTTGGTTTGGTAGTATAGATCGCGGGCATACTATTATATATGCTATATCTACTCGACCCCCACCGTATGAGCAAGCTTGAGTATCTACTTTGGCATACGGTCTCCGCAGTGTCGTCAAGGGTCCGAAGTTACTTTATCGCATGCCCGTACTTGCTGAGTGGAAAATTTAGTAAAGATAACCGTGGCGCATTAGGTCTAGGTCGTAGGGATACACATAGAACCTGTCAGTGGTAGTAGGAACACCAATATCATCCAACAACAGTACCAGCACCAACACCAGCATCAATAGTAGCAGGAATAGATGAGCAGTCTCGTCTATCGTTGACTAGGTTACTTACTTGCTGATGTTCGCCAATAAGAGAGAAGCAAATGGTGGTAGTAGAAATATACCTAGAGTAACACCAATATCAGCATCCAACAGTAACAGGAACAGATGAACAGTCTCGTCTATCGTTGACTAGATTACTTGCTGATGATACCCACTAATAATAGAATCAGTTAATCACCGTTTTAGTCAGTTCTGATCCTTAAAAGTGGACTTAAAGTTAGCAGTTAGATTAAACTTGGATCTCAAGTTCTAGGTCTTCGTTAGTTTCTACAAACCTACATCAGATTACAATTGACTAAGCTTCATTCCCTTAAGTTTATTTAACGAAGATAACGCGATGATCGTATCTGACAGATTGTATATTAGATATCTCGCGTTGATAGAAATAATATATATTTCGATAATAAAATAATTTAATATATATATTTAATTTGATAGATATATATATATATATATATATTATATGAAAAAGATTAAGCTGAGATTTTTCCAAAACGTATCTCATTATTTTTTGTTCTCGGATAACAAGGGAAAGTAATAAGAGTAAAATTGCATAGGAAGGAAAAAAAAGAAGTGAAATAAAAAAATTCAAATGATAGCGAGAGAAAGACAAAGAAGTAGAGAATAGGGGTATCACGAGAAGGAGAATGAGCGTAGAGTGAATTAAAGGAACTTGTCCAAAAATTTCAAGCGTTCTTCGCAAGACCGACGTAATTAAAGAAGCGTCGCAGGAGTCGAGGCAGAATTATCTTTTACATTATCACCGGTCTAAAGTTTTCCTCTTAAATTGTCCTTTCTTTCTACGTCAGGGAGGAACGTTGTGTCCTCTTCCTCCTTCTCCTCCTCCTTCTTTCATCTCCTTCTCCTTCTCCACCTTTTCCTACTTATCCTTCTCCTTCTCCTTCTCCTTTTTCTAAAAGCCCAGGTTGGTTGGCTTTGTGGGATATTGTGAGATGCGAATTGTATCCTCGAGAGCCCTAGAATAGACGAGGTGTTGTTTAGGAAACAAAAAAGAACAATTGTTTCTTTCGCTTGAAAAAGAAAGAAAGAGAGAAAGAGAGTAAAATAAAAAAGGAGTATACGACGACGACTTAGGTAAAGGAATAAGAACAAGAGAAAGAAAGAAAATGTCCGCTACCGTGGAGACGAGAAGATAATATTCCTTGTATAAAGACTAGCCGACAATGCCGACTCGTTATTGCATTCGTGTTGTTTTCATCTTCTTTCTTTTTCTTTATCTCTCTCTCTCTCTCTCTCTCTCTTTATCTCTAGTTTCTCCACTGAACATCGGTGGTATAGATAGAAAAGAGAGAAGAAAAAAAAAAAAGATTGAGACGAAGAGTAGAGAAAGAAAGAGAGGAGAAAATGAGAAGATCCAGGAAAAAGTGTTCTTTTTCTAGCACCACCACCACCACCACTACCCCTCCCTATAACTCTCTCTTCCTCTCTCTTTCTTTCTCTTTTCCTCCGTCGCTCGAGTCTGACTTATTGAAGCAGATTGGGCTTTTTACGGGGACGTAAAAACATGATGATAACAACGATGGAGATACGCGAACCAACCCTCCTCCCTTTCTCTTTCTCCTCCTCCACTATATTCCCCTGTTGTTTTTGATATAGAGCTTGGTCATGAGTGGCCGTAAGCTCGACTTTTCCTCCCTCTTCTCCCTCCTATCTTCATTGCTATACTACCAACTACTACCAGGAACGAACTTAACGACGTATTTCGCTTTACGTCGAAAGAGACTTTCCGTACACATACACATATATATATATATATATATATATATATATATGTATGTATGTTTGTTTATACATGTGTATTTATGTTTGTATATAGTTATGTATCGTTTTTCTAGCAACCCGTTTCCGTCTTTCTAGCTACGTTATACGGTAGGTAAATTTTTGTACATAATAAGAACTCGACGTGAAATGTTATCAAGCTTTTAGACGAAAACTCGTTATCACCGCGACCTGGTATTGCTGCTACCCCCGTTCGGTGCCCATTCGGTGCCCGCAATTGGGCCTCAAACTCGAACATCAATTACGCAAAGAATTTTTCTTCTTTTATCCGCGTTACAAAAGAGAAAAATAAAAGATAGATAGAGAAAGAGAAAGTGTGTGTATATGTGTGTATATGTAAGCTTATTTTTTATAATTTTTTATTTATTTTCTTTTTATAGGTCAGTCGATTCGAATTTTTGATTAAAATAAAGGAAAAGATAGAGAGAGAGAGATTTGATTTTATTCGTTTCTAAGATAAGCGTGCTTCTTGGATAAAAGGATGATCGGTGCATATTTTTCTTTGTTGCTGCTTATTTTATTTGTTTATTGGGGGGGAAGAGAAAAAAAAGAATATATATCTGAGGATAAACAACGGTGTACGATCGATACTTGAAAATGCCTGGAGAAATCGATAATTCGATAGGATATTTAACGAAGAAAGATTGCATTTTTTATCGATATTCATGACGTGTATAGGTATATAGACAGACGAGCTCATAATACCGACTAGCTAACGAAAATTTTAATAGGTAAAAAGTATAACGAGGAGCAGCATCGAATGTATCGCGCGTATTACAACATTATTGATATTTTCCAATAACGTCGCGTCCATTGGTGTATAATTCGAGCGTATCCGAGGATCATCCGAGCGAAGAAAACGGAAAAGTAGCGTAAGATGATACGACAGGGCTTTGGGATATAAGCGTCAGAAATGTGTCTCGTTATCGAACGAAGCAGAATTAAAATTTGATGAAAGAAAACTAATGAGAGGAAATATCTTTCGGGGGGAATAACAAAGTGATTAATAAATAGTTAAGTAAATGAATAAATCAAGTGCAAGAGAAGTGCAACGGCCTGTAGGTGTATCGTACGTTAAGTACGTTTAATGTGCAATATTTAAAGTTTCGTGTAGAAGTTAATTCGATGCGAGATAAGAAATATTATATTTCTTTTTAATTATAGGACACCGAATTTATTTTTCACGTCAATATTTTTGTAATATTTATTTTTTTTTTTCGAAAGAAAAAACAAACCTCAATACGACGTTCTAATTTTAAGAAAATTCACACAGACATGTAAAAGAAAAGTAAGAAGAAGAAGAAAAAGAAAAAGAAATAGAAGAAAAATGTTTCGAAGGACGAAGGACCAGCCCGCGTAGAATTTACGTTTCCTTTATTTCGACGATCCCGATGCAAATTATAATGCCGTATGAATTATTCACGCGGCCAAAGCAACGCCGTTTGCCTTTATTGCTGATCGTGATATAAGCTCTCTTATAAATATTCAATCGTACCCGACGCCGATAATAATTGTTTCGAAGGTCGATATCTTTCCGATTTGCGAAAGGTTACGGTTCGTACGTACAATTTTTTACGTTTAAATAACAATCACGATCGAAATTTCGTATGAACGATAATAAATCGTATCCTTCAAAAAATCATTTTCACTATTTCACTATTTCTTATTTTATTACCAAACATTCAAAAATTGATTACCACAATTATTCGTAGATAAACTTCATCGTTTTCTGTATCTTGAATAACGCAAACTTGAAATTAAGAACGTTTGAATTATTCGTTTACATTAGGAAACGACTCGAGTCGTTTTTCCTAGAACGGGAAAGAGATTTCTCTTTTTAATAAAAAAAAAAATAAGCGAGAAAGAAAAAGAGAGAGAGAGAGAGAGTCAAACATATTCTCTTGATTTTTCTCTCCATCATGACTCGACCTATTACCGCTTGATTATAAGGAAAAACCTTCCCCTACCAACTTACGTGAAGGAACTCTCGGTAGTAGAAAAAAAAAACAAAAAAAAAAAAAAAAAAAAAAAAAAAAAAAAAAGGTACATGGTGGTATGGGAGTTTGTGAGTTTAGAGAGAGAGTTCACGCGATGACACGAAGAGGTAAAAAAGAAAAAAAAAAAAGAATAGAAGCNAAAAAAAATAAGCGAGAAAGAAAAAGAGAGAGAGAGAGAGAGTCAAACATATTCTCTTGATTTTTCTCTCCATCATGACTCGACCTATTACCGCTAGCTTCTAAAGATCTATCTTCACGAATCAACTAATCAGAAGCAACTGTCAGTGATAAAAAAAAAAAAAAAAAAAAAAAAAGAGAAAAAAAATACTAAGGTACATGGTGGTATGGGAGTTTGTGAGTTTAGAGAGAGAGTTCACGCGATGACACGAAGAGGTAAAAAAGAAAAAAAAAAAAGAATAGAAGCTAAAGGGAATGCACGCGAACGGAATTAACTTTGCACGAACAATATTTGAAATATTATTATACCGCATTAAAAATATTATTTACGAGTTTTCAAAAAAATATAAATTACCAAACATTATATTCAACCGTTAACCAAAAATATAATTTTATAACAATCACAAATAAATAATGTTGAAAATGTATAAGTGTACGTATATCTTACTGTGTCTGTTGATCTGTTAGTTTTATTGTTAGAATTAAAGGGGATATTATAAAAGTTAAAAAGCTAAAAATATACAAAGTTATTGGTAATCTGTTGGAAGTTATCCCCTTTTTCCTGAAGTCAAGGGTCTTCTTGGAAGATGTTTCGAAGTCTTTGACCGCATACCAAGCTGTTTCTTCTCTTTCGGATGAATAATTTATGTCCGCGGTACAGCGCGTCGCAAAGTAGAGAATGTTAAGTGGCAGGTGTCGCGGTTTGAATTCCTTGTTTACCCCTTCGTCGACCTACTCTCTTTTTTTTTATGTTTGGGTAAAACCCTACTCGTTGGATTTAGAAGAGAATTACAATACTATCGATCTAAACTTTTTTAGTATAACAGATCTTACGACATCTTTTTCTCTTTACATTTTCTTTGATTTCTTCAATGGAAAATTTCCCCATATAAAAATGACTGTAATTTATTATTGAAAACTACAATAATACACAAAATTTCCAATATTTTAAAATAGACAGTTTACGTTTGTATTTTAATAATTGCAAATCATATGCAATCCTGTTTGTATTCAAGAAAGATACTACTGTGATCATCTAATTATAAAATACAAAAGTATTATTTATACAATAAAATACGTTCACATATAAATTAACCACATTAATTTAACAAAATAATTCTTTACATAGACAAAACATATTTATAAACATATATTAACCATTTATATCTTAGAAAAATAATAAACAAAAATAATTACAAAATGTCGACTAAAAAATAACTGAAAATTAAATAAAAATCTACCGAACTTCACGCTAGAAACAAAAATATATTAGGCCGTTTATTTTACAAAATACTGTTTGAAGAAAAATGTTTAAAAAAGTATCGACCAACTGAATGATGAAAGTAAATAAAAATGCACCACACACGTGTCAGATAGACAGAAACATAGTGAGATAGAGTAAGCAAGAAAGAGAAAGAGAAAGAGAGAGAGAGAGAGAGAGAGAGAGAGAGAGAGAGAGAGAGTTAGAATGAGAAAGAGAGGGAAGAGAACACGCGATCTTAATTATCGTTGTACGTTTCTCCTTATCCGATTAACACCCCCCATCGAGCGTACGAATATGGTGTAGGTAGTACGATATATATGTCCCAACGCGCTCCTACGAATAAAATTATGAGCTTATTAATGGTAGTTGCCGTTCGTTAATCGTACGTGCCGTGCAAGTGTATCGTATCTCTCTCTCTCTCTCTCTCTCTCTCTCTCTCTCTCTCTCTTTTTCTCTCTTTTACCCCGTCCATTACCCCTATATAATCACTAATTTACACGAGCTACATAATACGCGTACGATATATCTCAGTTATTTTGAAAAGCATGGAAGAATAACTCGTTGACTGCAATTTAGAGATTTCTTCGTGTAGTTTTATCTTTCTTTTCTTTCTTTTGTTCTGCTTTTCTTTTTCTTTTTCTTTTCTTTTCTTTTTTTATTACATTCTTATCTTTTTCCTTTTTTTTTATTTTTCTCCATCCTTAACTTCGACCTTTCGTAGCCTCGTCAAGATAAGCCTTTGAATGGATTACCTCGCGAGTACCGTGCGAATAATTTATGCCAACCGAGAGGAGGAGTGTTCAAGCATGCATCAGTACTATTCAAGTAACAGGTGTTGCACTTCTCTACACGACGGATTAAAGTTTTCAAACGATCTTCTTAAGATATCTTTCGTTAATTATCTTTGTTTATTTCTATTCTAAGAGTGATTACGAGATATTAAATTGAAATCTCTCTAATATATATACGAAAACGTAGAAATTTGTTTAATTGTCTTTCATTATTTCCTTCTTTCTTTCGTTCTTTCTTTCTCTGACACTAATAATGTGTCGGGGTTTCACACGTAGGTGATTTAACACGAAAGCAGAGTGTGCAAATCGAGATCAGAAGCGCAGTAGTCAAGTTCATTAAGTGAAACGATCGTTAATAGCCTGCGGCCGGTGGTCGGTGACGGCGAGTTCGCACTGTTTATCCATGAGCTTGCGTCATTCTTCGGCCTATATATCTCGAACATTATGCAATATGCTAATGAACGGCCATTATCGCGACCTGGTTATATCAGTAACAGTCGGTAGCATGTACATGATCCACCGTTTGCACAAATGGACACAACCGCTACCAATGCACCACCACCACCACCACCACCACCATCACCATCACCCACGTTCTCGTCGATAACTAAGGCGTTCGAGAATAATCCGCTTGTCTTATTGAATAGATTATCGAGAGATTCTCTCCCTATGACATCAGAGATTCCTAAATCAGAGAAACTCGATCTCGTTCAATATGAAATTATTAAACAATGTTGTAAATCCGTGATATATAATACACTGTTCGTATAATCCTTCAAGTTTTCGATTTCATTTTTATTGTATTTATGTATCACGTTAAATTTTAAGAAAATTTAATTTCGTTCCACTTCTACTACCATCGATGTTACTAAAATTATTATTACATGTGCTTTTATTATTATTATTATTATTATTATTATTATTATTATTATTTTTATGCAGTTAAATGATACGAAATATGCAACAAATATACTAACAATATGCAGGATTATTATTATTATTATTATTGTAAGCTGTTTTAATATTTAAAAGAAAAAAGAAAAATCACATAGTGAATATAATGTGGTAAAATATAATACAATAGAAATCTAAGTATCTATAATTTTTTCACGCTTGAATTATTAATTAATGTAGTTGGTTTAGAATCGATCCTAAATACTCAAAATTGCTAATCCACTCAACAATTTCATCACGAACGATTAAGTTTCCTTTATTATGAATATTTAGGATTCTATCTGTGACGATATAATGTTTCCAACGTTTATTTACAACCCAAGTTATTTTGTTTTATCTAATAAAGTTTTAGACATTATTAGTGTTTCCTTATTATTACCGCAATAAAGCAATATCGTCCGCATATATTAATAATTTTGTTATACAGCGATATAGATATATCCATGATGTATATATATATACAAATTAGATTCGAATTTATAAAGTAAAATATTTATTACACATTATGCTCTGTCGTATATTATATTTCATGACTTTCTACTGTCAAATAATATCGTTTACCCATAAAAATTAATTTCTAATCGGAAAACAATATTTCCCATATATCATAATATACGATCAATACATATTAGAATCGATTATACAATATATTAAATCTCAATTGATTAATTGCAACTCATACAACATCCCGGAGACTAATAAACTTGAACACGCACAAACAACAAGAAGTTAGACACTCTTACGATAAATAGATTTAAAAATAAGCTTGGGGTACTCTTCTACGTCCTCCTCCACTTACTTTTTTCTTTTTCTCCTTCTTTTTCTTCTTTTTGGTTGGGTCAAAAATCGCGTGGTAGAGTGGGTGGATGGAAGGAGTTCCTGGAGTTTTTCAAAGTTGTTTGAGAAAGAAACAGAAGGCGTTGGGATGACAAACGGTAGGTACGCGGACGAACGCGGAGACATACCGGGTGGACTTTGTGCTACGGCTATAAAACACGAAAGGGGAAGGTAGCGGGATAAAGCGAGTAGACGCGTTACGTCCGAAACACAACCGTGAACCATTACACACACATTGAAAAAGAGACAGAAAGAGAAAGAGATATAGCCAGTAGAGAGAAGACAATGCTGTTTTTAACAATGCTCGTCGACCGGACCACAGGTCGACCGCCCTCTCCTTTCTCTTTCAAACCTTTTTCCATCTCTTTCTTTCTCTTTCTATTATCTCTCTACTATATATATTTCTCTCTCTCTCTCTCTCTCTTTCTTTCTTTCTTTCTTCTTTCTGCAACGAGAGTGAGAGAGAGGGAGCAATAGCTCTTTCGTTCCCTCGTAAACCTCTTTCTCTCTCTCTCTCTCTGTTTGTGTGTGTGTATGTGTGTGTGTGGGTACACCGGGTATTGGAATCAAACCGATGTAGATTCCATTCCCGAATTCCAAGCGACGTGGAAGCGACCGAATGATTTATTCTGCTCATTCGCCTGGACCGGCTACAATGAAACGTCAAACGCCGCGTGAGAAATCGAAACGACGGAAGTGGAACAATGGCTTTACATCGACGACATACTTCCACTATGCGTTACCCACCACGCGTCACATACATTATATGATCATTCTCTCTCTCACTCTCTCTCACTCTCTCTCACTCTCTCTCACTCTTTCTCTTTCTATCTTCCTGCAAATCGTCAACTCTTATCGTCCTTATGAAACTTTTTCCTACATCGACATTATTCTATCGACAATTCTCAATTATTATCTTTTTTCTTTTTTTCTTGTTTTTTTTTCTCTCTCTTTTCGATTAATTTTCTCTTCGAGTTTAATTGAAAATATAAAATCTTTATTAATTATTAACACGTTTATACTATTGTCAACGTTTGTCATTCGTAATCGTCGTTTGGGTTTGTATGACATTAAGTTCATGTCAGTAGTAGACCCATGCAGGGGGGTTAACATATTGTTTTATATTTTATCTTGAAATTTTAACTTTTATAACAAAATTTACGTTAAGTTTAATGTATTGATTATATTTTATGATTTATCCCGGATGATTATATATAATATCATATGTAAGTATAAATCAGATGTTTTTAATTGATATCATTTCGATAAAATACTTTCTAATATGATAAATAAAACAAAAAATAGATGCATTAATTATTGAAATATTATAATATTCTAGATAGTGAGAGAGAGAGAGAGAGAGAGAGAGAGAGAGTTATCCTTGTTAAATGGGAGTCCAAATGATAACTGATTAATACGACAAACGGGAGAGACGGAAATTACTGAATTATCCTCTATGCGATTACGAAACGTGCCACGAAAGCCACGCACGCCCACGATCAGTTTAACTCTGTCGTATTATGGTTTCCATTGCTTTGCGAATCATCTCTGAAATGCTATGAAAATTAATGGCTACGTTGTAGATACTTAAGATTGTTCCCCGTTCGTACAATTATTTCATTCGTAATAGAAAATTAAATGAAATACTTGGCATCGACGGTTGGAGAACATTCTTTTCCTTTTCTTATTTTTTATTTTTATTTTCATTCCATTCAATTCCATTATTTATTTTGTTTAATTATTGAATTAATACCATACGACAAAATTTGACAGTCGAAAAATGAGAAACGTTGTTAAAACGCGTATAAACGAAGAGATTAGAATACGATAGACGTTAGGAATATTTTCGTACGACCTTGACCTGGCATTGGGGGTAGGAGGACTCGGTTTGTATACTTAAATGCACCCTGATGGTTAAGAAACAAGCACGTCATAAAGATAAGAGAGCTCACTTGGGTGTGTATTGTTACAATATCGCGGCAAGTAACCGTTCGCGAGAAAAGATGCCGGACGAAGAAGAAAGAAAAGAAAGTGTCGGAGGAAGAACTTTCTTCCACCATTTCTAACCCCTTCCTCTCCCCCGGCCCCTCGTTCCTACCTCTTCCTGTTCCTTTTATACAAATAAGGCATTTCTCCTTTACATAGAAAGCAACGAGACATTACGACGCGCCAGTTAGTCCGAGCATATTGTCAAACATTTTCATTCTGTTTATCTTATATTTCTTTTCTTCTTCTTTTTATTTTTTTTTTTTGGATTCTCCCTTTTAACACACAATTTCTATATATTCTTTGCGAATTATTCTGAAAAAGAGAGAGAGAGAATAGAAAAAAGAAAGAAAAGGAAAAATAGAAATATACGAATTAAAATAATAAAACACAAAATTGTGCTTCTTCTCAACGCTATCCGTTTTTCCTCCCTCGCAAACTATATACACATACGATCGCAGAATGGGGTAACGTCATTCTCCGAGCTATGATTTATGGAGTCCGTCAGCCGTCACTCATTTTCCATCCCCCTCCCCGCTGCCACCCCCCTCCTCCTTCTTTTTCCGCTCTACTCGCTATTGTTACGTTTTGTCATCCTTTTTTTTCTTTTTCTTTTTTTATTCTTCTTCCTTTCTTTCTTTTTTTATTTCTTATCCTTTTTTCATCCTTCTTCCACTTCTACTACTTCTTTTTCTTCTCCTTCTTCTTTTATCAGCTTCTTTTACCCTTAAGTGCTGCTCTCGAATATTAATATATGCCCAGGCCTTCGCGAAGGTTTTGCAATGGCTATGCTTTCAAACGATATATTATAACGATCGCTCGATCCACCACCAAGCAGTCAGCTTCGAAATTATTCTATGGATACTTCTCGCGAACGTACACCCCTCTTTCTATCTTTCTATCTCTCTCTCCCTCTCCCTCTCTTTTTACTTCGATCGCAACGATGTAATATTTCTTCCTAAGGAATCCAAGGATTATAAGGAGGATATCCAAGGAATTCAAAAAATTCGGATGATAAGGAGATGAAAGGGTCCCTCGTTGATCTCCTTCGACGTATATTTTCCACCAATTTTCTATCTATCTATCTATCTATCCATCCATCTCTCTCTCTCTCTCTCTCTCACTCTCTCTCACACTCTTCCTCTTTCTTTTCTTTCCTTTCTTGGATTTATTTTACACAAGAGACTTCTTGCTTGAAGAAAGCTTTGCCTTGGAAAAGTTTGTAAGAAAAATTATCGAAATAATGTAACAATGAAAAATCGAAAACGATCCGCAAGGACAGTTACAAAATTACGTTTATACGGGAAGCAATGAGTTTTCCATCCCTCCCCCACCCCAACCCCCTTTAACGTTATACCTACGTACGAACGTATGTACGTATGTATGTTTGAATGTATATAGAAATGTGTGTGTGTATATACGTACGATCCAACGCGTTCATCCGGGCATGTGGTTTTATTGTCCTATGGTTCTATCACCTAAATTCCAACGTTGGTAATCTCTTCCTATCCCCCTACGGTTCACGTGTATATGTGTATATGTTTGTGTGCGTGTTTGCGCGCACGCGTTCCGTGTGTGTTTATGTGTGTACGTGTGCCTTCCACGGCCCTTCTCTCCTTTGTAACAGCAGATACTCCGTAACCATTGTCCCATGAAATTGAACGTCATTCGCGTACCAGATATCCATGACTCTTTCCTACTGTAGGACGCGTCACGTCGAGCGCAAAGAGAACGAACCTGCTTCCACGTGGTTTCTGTCAATTTTTATTATCATACTACACCTTAGAATATATATTATTATCAATTCAAATCTTCTTAAAAACATCAAACCACATTATATTGTTTCAATTATTAATACAATCGTATCATATATTATATCGGTATACAATTTATTCGTTGTTACTGAAATTACAATAAAAAAAAAAAAAAAAAAACGAACATACAAAATATATTCAATTTTTCATTACCTCCGCGAGATATAGAAAATAAATTGTTTTCAATATTTCGAATGAATATTTCAAATTTTGAAATAAATTTATTAATTTACCAAATACAAAAATTAACCCGTCAAAATATATCATATAACTCCGATAAATATATATAAACCAAAAAAGAAAATATCTATCGTTTATTTTTTCAATCGACTAAACCCAGTCCATCGCTAACCTCCCCTCACCCGTGCACGATAAAAGCAATGGAGTTAAGGGGGTAGAATCGGTGTATAGGGGAAGGGGTTGGATTGCTTGGTGCTGTCTCCCCATACGCGATGAATCGTCTAGGTGAACACGCACGACGCATCTACTCGCGAACGCGAAACTCGCTACGGGCCTCGTTCATCACGACGATCTAATAAACAGCCCCCCCATCTCCACCCACCCCCTCTGAACCTATGGTTCTCTTCCCTTCACTACTCGTCTTCTCTTCTCTTCTCTTCTCTTCTCTGGTAGCAGCAACGCGTTTCAGCAACGTGCCGCCTAGACTGTTGAGATGGACGGCTCGCTTTGTTGCAGAAATTACGGGATTCCAGAGACGAGGTTCGTTCTGTCCTTCTCTTACCTATCTCTCTCTCTCTCTCTCTCTCTCTCTCTCTCTCTCTCTCTCTCTCTTAATGTTTCTGTCTCTCTCTCTCAACGTTGGCAGAACCATCTTGTCGCTTCTATACGTCGTCGTCGTCGTCGTCGTCGCGGTTATCCTCTTGTCCTTTCCTCAACAATTCTCTACGGTCTTTCTATCTCTACGTTTACCCGACCCTTTGTGCGTTTCCTCCTTTTGTCCTACGATCGAAATGACCTTCCTCGACGAGTAGTACAATTTTCTAAAGAAAGATAAAAAGATAGAGGGATAACGTCATTTATCTATATCTCTGTTTCTTGATATATTTTTTTTTTCTTCTTCTTCTTTTTTTCTTGATTATTTATTTTCCTATTTCTCGCGTGTTTATTCGTAAAATGATTCTTCGATGGAATAAACATGTTATATAAAAATTTGTATTGGGTTTACTCAACATTCATAATTATGGTTTAATATTAGATAAAATGTCTATCAAAAGTGTTTACTTCAATCTTTGATTTAAAGAAACAAAACATTATCTTCTATAAACGAATTTTTCTCTCTTCCTTTTTCTTTTCTATTCTCGTATTTATTGAAGAAATGATCCTTAAAAAGAATGGAATTAGATACGTATAATTAATAATTGTACAAAAGAATTGTTTACTCAACATTTACAGGTAATTGATATCGCATTTCCAAAACACTTGTGTTAACTTTCATTTTACTTTAATTTTTTACTAAAAAAAAAAAAACGTAATCTTTTATATGGGAATCATGTCTAGAAAAATAGGAAATCAATAAACAGTAAAACATTGTAAAACCTTGAAGGAAAATGTATTCTTGCGAGGATGTATCTTTCGCATGGATATATCGATACTGGTAAAACAATGATCAAACGCTAGGTCATCTCTCGTGAGAAAGTAAAACAGAAAAGAAAATAAGAAAAAAAGAGAAGAGAAGAGAAGAGAAGAGAAGTAGAAGAGAAGAGAAGAGCAAAGAAAGAGAAAAGAAGGGAAGGGAAGGGAAGGAAAGAATAAAGAAAAGATGAGTTTCCAGGGGGTAAAGAGATTTCGAAGAAGCAAATCCTCTCCACCCTCCCGTACGTAACGTTTTTCCACGATCCCATAGAGTTTCACGTTTATGTATACCAGTCGAAAGAAAATTCGCGAGAGCGCCTTACCCCCAGGGTATTCGTATAAAGAGTTATTTTCTAAAAAGGAAAGAACGAACGAACGAACGAACGAACGAACGAAAGAACGAAAGAACGAACGAAAGAAAGAAAGAACGAAAGAAAGATCTAAGCCGATTTCCATGGACGCGAGCATTCGTGAATGCTAGAAATGCTACCCAAATAAAAATCAGGATTTCTAAATTTTTGGTCTTTTCGATCGAGAATCCGAGAATCGAGTTTCAACGATAAGAGGTGGATAACGAAAAGGATATCCACATTTCTTTATCTTTTTTCATCTTTTCACCTCATCTACGAAGAAAAAGAAAAAGAAAAGAAAAGAAAAGAAAAGAGAAGAAAAGAGAAGAAAAGAGAAGAGTGCAAAAAAGAAAAGTAAATAAAAGAAGAAGAAGAAGAAGAAAAGGTGGTCTACTTATATAGTAGACTTGGAGCATCTGGAATAAGCAATCCCAAGAAATATTACGTCGAAAGTCAGCCGACTCTTTGACTCTTCTCCAGGACGCTGACTGAGCTTGCAATCGGATCAGAAGCTATGCCGCATTGCGGGGTACACCTTCATCCCCCTCAACTTCTCTTCCACCTTCTCCCCTTCTCCTAGTTCTCCTCTTCTACTACCCTCCCTTTTCCTTTCCTCCCTACTTTGGTCTTTCTCAATGTACACCTCCCTTACGTTTCACCCCTACTCGTCCACTATCTCTTTCTTTTCTTTTCTTTTCTTTTCTTGCTTTTACTTCTCTTTCTTTCTCTTGATCCTCGATTTCCAACATCTCTTCCTCCACGTATTCCTTCTTCTTCGTAAAACCTAGACCAACGAGAAAGTACTCGTAGTTCTTTCAACGTGTGTGCCTTCGTTACTCGTTCTTTGCCCCCGTAATTACCAAGAGGAAGGACCACGACTTCTGCTATGGTTGGTATGTCCTCGTCGTAGTCGTCCTTGTCGTCCTTGTCAAAAGGCACCATCTCGAATAAAAGGAACACCAAAAAGATTACTCTCTGTCTTGTGGTAACGGGAACAAAAAAGAAAATAATAAAAATACGACAAACCAAGAGTTAAGGGAACAAATAGAAAGAAAAAGAAAAAAATGGAAGAGAACAACGTCGTGAACAACGTTAAACGAAAAGAGAGAACGACGAGTAAGAAAAACGAATGGTAGACTTAAATTAAGTTTTCGTTTTTTATGATTGCTAGAAAAAGAGAGTGGGGGGAAGAGATTGAAGCTTTTGAAAAATTCTTGCTCGATCAGATTGCATAATAAGCGAATAATTATTTTCGTACTCGTACCTTAACTTTTTTCTATCGAAAGTTTTTCATTTCTTTTTTTTTTTGTCATGTAATCCGAGAACTTTACTTCGATCTTTCAATTATTTCTTCCCTTTCTCTTCTTTTTTGTTTTTCTTTTTATCTTTTTTCATCTCTCATCGTTCTTTTATCTGGCGTAATTACTAGTAGAAAGGAAAAAGACAAATTGAAAAAAGAACGAAAGGGGATCATCGTCAAAGGGGTGGTGAACCGAAAACGTTCTTCCTATAGCTGCTTGATAAGAAAAATAATTTGCTATAGCGGTGAGATATTTTTCCTTTATTTCTTGTTTTTCTATTTTTTTTTTTCTAACTACAATAATACAAAAAATAAACAAAGTATATTTTAAAGTTGCGCGAATTTAAATTGTTTTTAAGTCATGGAAATGACATGGCTCATTATAGATCATTTAATTATGAATGAAAATCAATTAAAAATAAAATCTGAGTCCTGCTTTATTGTTATATCAATTTGATTCTCACTCCCTGTTCCCTTCATCAACATAAAAAAAATTAAATATTTGAATTTTTCACAGTATTGGGGGGGGGGAAGAAAGGGAGGGGGCACAAATCCATCCCATCATGAAAAAAAATTGCAATTCCATTACTTGGACCAATCTGATTCTTAATCCTTTATATCCAATTCTAGTAAAAATATTAATGCAATTTAAATTTGTTGTACATTTTTTTCAAAAAAAAAAACAAAAAAGCTCTCTTCTATCTTTCTTTTAACTTGTACTTTGTTTACTAGACGCGTTTGACAATATAAAAATTATTTCGTGCTAACTTAAAAAATATATTAATTACATTTGAAACAAAAGACCATTCGTTTGTTCTTTGTTGACCGATTTTCTGTACTCATCGATGTTGAAAATCCATAGAAGATAAATCCTGTTGTTTTTGATGCTGTTGAAAATGGTTAGAAGGTATTATACATATATGTACACATAATATATTCTAGTAATACTTTATGAAACTTAACTTTAAACATGAATATACGAAGAGGCGAGAAAACGACGGCTGATGACTTACTGTCTTACACGCGAAACTTTCAAAGAACGTTTGTAAGAAGCATTAACGTGTTTACCACGCTTAGAGATATGAACGAGAAAGAGAAAGAGAGAGACAGAGTGATAGAATAAGAAAGAGTAAGAAAATAAAAGAGAGAGAGAGAGAAGAGAGAAAGTGGAAGGAGATAGAGAAAAGAGAGAAGAAAAGAAAAATGAGATATGAAGAGAGAAATAATAGAAGAAGAAGAATAAAAAGAAGAATGAAGGAAAGAGAAGGAGAAAGAAGAAGAAGAAGAAGAAAGAGAGAAAGAGAAAGGCGTAATAGAAAGTTTATGAAAGACGACGCTGTTTATTAGAACTACGACCAACGAACTTTCACTAAGAGACACAAATCTCGATACTTTTACGTTGCCCTTATCACCCCTTCTTCCATCCCTAACCACCATCACACCCTTCTCTCACTCTCTCTCTCCCTTTCTTTCTCTTTCTCTTTCTACTTTTATTTCTAACGAAAAGTGGAACGTAGTAACTATGAAAGAAAACGATGTAAGACCGTAATAGAGAATGAGAGTATCTAATCGTTCATGGACTAGTAACTCGTAAACTAGTAATTTATCGATACCTAAAAAAACTAGTAAAACTATGAAAGTTCCTTAACGATACGTCTCGCACAATTTACGATACGAGTTTGTATATGTCCGGATCGTTAACATTCAACTTTACCGATAATCTTTTTTTTCTTTTTATCTTCCTCAGATGATTACGTACTTTATGTTAGCGTGAATGAACAAGACAAAAAAAAAAGAAATAAATAAATAATTAAAAAAAGAAAAACAAAGTAAAAAAACAAAATCAAAAGTTTCACGAATGCGTTTCGGTTATGCATTTCGGCTCGTTAAAAATCCTCCTCTCTTTTTTGCTTCCCTCCTCCTCCTCCTCCTCCTCCTCCTCCTCCCTCCTTTCCACCCCTTTTCACTCTCACTCACGCGCTCTCTCTTTCTCTCTCTTTCTCTTTCTCTTTTCGCATAGTTTGACAGTAGAAAATTTCTGTCGGTGACGTATCCACAAGACCGGAAGAAGTTACAAATATTTTTGTTTCTTTGTTTTTTTTTATTTTCCGTATCCAAATCTTTTTCCCCGGGGGAAGGGGGGAGGACGAGTTCTGACTCTTTTTCTTTTTTATAATATTTTTCGTCCCCTCTCGCGTACACGTTTGTCTGATTTTTTTTTTGTTTATAACAACTAGATACGCGATACAAAAAGATCCGGTCTTCCATTTTTGTGCCCCGCACGCACGAAACAGGGGGGAGGGACCAGTCGCAGGATTTATGTTTGTCCGCTCGCGTCGAAAACGAACAGCCGATGACAAATCATTTCTACGTATACTCTTTCCGGTTTTTCCTTTTATCTTCTTCCAGGAAGTGAAAACCTACTCGTGGTGGAAGGGTTGGGACGGTGGAAGGGTGGCTGGTGCCATTTTTCACGTCGCGATCTTTTCGCGTATTATTTTACGTATTATTATACGACTGCCGTTAATTATTAATAATAATAATAATAATAATAAAACTGTCGTCAAAGGGAATCATAGAATTTTACAAACGAAAAAAACACGTGCGATCGAAATTTTTTTATTTTTCTTTAGTTTTTGTTTTCTTTTTTTTGATTTCTTAAGAGAGAACGGGTGAATTTAAATAAATAAATAAACGCATATGCAAAAATTATTTAATATGTGATGATCACTGAACTGCCGTTAAAAAAATAAACAATTCTAGTTCAGAAAGAATAAATAAAAAATGTTAGTGTGTGAAAGCTCCGTGGGGTTGATTAACGAAAACACGTAGATGGATCGAAACGAATAGCTGTAAATGAAACAAATAGAAAATAAATAGAATTGAAGTTAAATGGAAGGGATGGGTGGCGGAGGGCAGACGAAGGGAAAAGGGAATCAGAAAATCAAGACTTCTTTTTATTTTTCTAAAAGGTTATCCACGTAAGTAAATTCTTATGCAAAAATCATTAGTTTTACGTTGATTACTGGTATGCTCTTTAAAAACGAACAATTTCATTCGAAAAAGAATTAAAAAAAAGAAAAGAGGTTTCGCGTGGAAGCGCCCACAGGGTTGAATAACGAAAACGTGGATCGAACGAAGGGCTAGAAATGAAATAGAACGAGAAAAGAAATAGAAATAAAATTAAATGGAAAGGGACGGTCTAGGATAGGCGGAAGAGAAAAAAAGTCAATCGTTAAATAAAAATTTGTTAGTTTCTGTTTTTTTTTTCCTTTTCGATGAACAATGAATAGAAGTAAATGCATATGCAACAAGAATCATTAGATATACGATGATAACTCTGGTGTGCTCTTTTAAAATCGAACGATTTTATATGTAAAACGGAACAAAAAGGGTTCACGCGAAAGCCCATGGGGTTGAATAGCGAAAATGCATAGGGATACATAAACCGAAGGACTAGAGTGACACAACGAGAAGGGAAATAGAGAAACAGATGGAATGGTAGGAGGAGGAAGAGATGAGGGAGTGACTGGGGGCTAGAAAAGGGGGGAGAGGGTAGGGTTTGGGTTGTACGAGAGAAAGGGATTGTCGAATCGACTGTTCCGATTTTTTCCACGTTGTAATCACACAATTTTACATATCGACGAGCATTTCGAGCAACATTCGACAAATAACGCATCCCGTCAGAGAAAGAGAGAGGGAGAGAGAGAGTGACCAGCTGTAAAATTAACAATGACCCGTGTGACAAACCCCCTTGCTATTTCTATCTTTTTTCATCTCTTCTCATCTAACTCAATTTTCTATTCCACTTCTATGGTCGGTTATTTTTGGGTTTCTTCTTTTTTTCTTTTTGTTTTCTTTTACACCGAATTTGGCGGCGGTAACAGCGGTGACACTTTTTATCGGATCTCCCATCATGCGCTATAATACGCTACTGAGTCAAATTGCGAGAGGAAGCATAAATTGCGGAAAAGTGGAAAGAGATAGAATGGAATGGTTGGGGGTGGAGAGGTAGAAGGGTGGAAGGGAAGGGAACTGCCAAAGGGAGAAAGAGGAGGTTGGTTACTACGATACTTTCGTAGAGAATTTTCGAACGTTACTTCTCGCAATTGCCAGAGAAATATCGTGTGATAATGTTGCTTGGAAATGGCGAGTGTATGTATGTATATGGTGCTTCATCGTGCTTTTAGTGAGACTAACTAAAATTACGAGAGAGAGAGAGGGAGAGAGAGAGTAGAGGAGTTATTAATAATAATTTAATGGCTTCGATGGTGGTAAAATTTTACTTTAAATTCAAGCATAAACCTATGCCAAAAGATAGAATTATTTCTATGGACGTTATACTACTTGTTATTAATTATTATCCTTTTTAATTAGAAATATTTATATATATTTAATACATAAAATAAAATATATGAAAATTCTTCAAACTTAAGATAAATATAAATAAGAATATAATAAAATCATAGAAATAATAATTGTAATAAGAGAAATATTATTTAAAAAAATTCAATGTGAAAATAAAAATATAAATTTTAATGAGAATGATTGAAAAATCAAAGATATATATATGAAAGTTTGCTTTAAATTCCTGCATAAATCTTAACCATGGAAAATATAGAATTATTTTTATGGACATATGTTACTTGTTACAATTTATTATTATAATTTTTAATTAAAAATATTAAAGTAATCAATAAAAATAATTATATGAACAATTTTCAGACTATAGTTATATATAAATATATATATATTTGTACGATTACAACAATAAAAATGATTAATTTTCTTGTTTATTAGTTTCATTCGTGAATCCAATGCTAAGAAAAAAATGTTTTCGCAATGTTTGTCATCGTTGACAATACTGTTTGAGTGGTCGAAAGAACATCGACTTTTTTTCTCTCTGTCTGTCTGTCTGTCTGTCTGTCTATTTGTCTTTTTCTATCTTTCGACCTGACCCCTCTTGACGTTCGATCAACAAGAAACTTTCCTTTCACGATATTGCACAACTGCCCTGCCTGGCATCCGTCATCGCTTTTCTTGGAACAAACAAGACACAAATTTATTGATATTCTTGAATTTCTTATTTGAACGAAAATCAATTTTTCACTCTTTCACTGAATACTTTACTCACTTAATATTATAGTTGTATTTTTTGTTCTTCGTCGAATCTTATTGAGAGAGACACACACTCTTTTTTATTTCGTCAATATTGTATTAATAATCAACATTTGTTATTAAATATTAAGATAGAATAAAAAAGGATAGAGTAAAAAAGTATTCATAATAATAAAATTAATACATAATACAAGAGTGAATCGAAAAGTGTTGAGATTTTTAATAAAACCTTTTTTTTTTCTTATACATCCCTAACCCCTTTTCTTATTATAAATACTAATCGTTTATTTAAAATACTAACAAATTGTTATTTATACTGAAAAGTAATATTTAAATACAAAAATCTTGAATCCTATATCAACCGATATTATTATATAATAAATAAATTCGTATAATTTTTTATCAAAAATCTGATAAGTAAAAAAAGAGAAGAATGTTAAACGCGTGAAAAATCTCTTTTCTTTTTTTTCTTATTAAATCTAATCGTTCGAGTTAGAGATCTACGTTGTTAAACTATATATAATAGAAAAATAAATTTGCGAGGTACTCTACGTTGACTTTATCCTTTCAACGAAATTCTAGATTTGACAACAGATAGTATGAACGATTGATAAACGACTAAGGCCATCGAATCTCTCTATCTTTATTTCTTTCTCATTCTATGTTTCTATCTATCTGTCTCGGTAGAAAGGATAGATAAAAAATGCAACATTCACAAGGGATGAAACTTAGGGGGTTCCGAGGAAAAGCATAAGAGAAAGATAGAGAGAGAGAGAGGGAGAGTAGTAGTTCAATGATAAAGGTGAATGACAAGCAACGAACTTAAAAAGCTCTTTTTCGACAGAATGATTTATCGATCGTGTTCGATCATTTATAGTTTTCGCTTCTTTTCGGCATCATCTACGATGTAATAATTCATCTAAGAATGATTTGTCGTCTATCTCTCACATACACACACGTACAAGTAACGTATACGTACAAACATACGTACATGTGTGTAAAACATGACTGAAACGCGTGAACGGATCAATGATACTTAAGCGATATTAATCTTGCTATTATTTTTCTCAAATAATCCCGCTCGTAGGTATCCTATATCCTTTGATTTATAGTTCTCGTTTTAAATCGTCAGATTTGCAAGACAATGAGCGCCCAAATTTATTCCCATTTTATAAAAGTTCGTCGTCAATAATTTACTACGATTTATTACTTTAATTATTAACTATTAATAATACTTCACAGATAATATGGGACACTCACTATCCGGGAGAATTTTAAAAGAAACATAATATGCGAATGGGGTTTGCATAATTCGATAGAAATGTAATAGATATAATACACGCATGATCATTTCAAATAAATGGTACCAAATTAATTAGCACACCATAATATTATAATAATATTTACAATATGTTTCTATTGTCCGTTGAAAATATTTATTGTATTATAGAAAAAAAAAGAGAAAAAATAAGTAAAAGAAAAAGAAAGATGGAAATGTTTTGGAAATTCTAACACTTTATGAAAAAATACTTTTCTTGTACTTTTCCAACGAGTACAATTCTGAGTTGGATGAATCTTACCAGATATACGAAGCACGTATTCATTATATTCCTCTCGCGCTGCTCACGTAATGGAACAAAGTTACGAACTTACAGAGCCTGGAGATTATAATCGTGACATTTCGTGGATGTGCTTTACGTCCTCACGATCTCTAACTCGGTTACGTTAAAAGAAACTATAAAAAATAATTTCATCCCCCGTTGTTCTTCGTCTCAATTACATATTTTTTCTTTTTCATCTCCTGTCATGTTAAGCAAATTATTCTATTTAATTTATTATAGAAAATCATTAAATATCTTACGTAGACACAACTTTATTATATATGTATTTTACGATAAAAATAATTCTTTTCTAATTCTAATAATCAAGAATAAAAATTTAAAAGAAAATACTTATATATAATTTTGAATTTAGATAATAATCCTTTTTTTTTCTCTCTCTCTCCATCTTTCTTATTTGCTTCCATCCGACCATGCTTATTCATCTTTTGACTCGAGTTCTTATTAAAGAACATATAGCATTCAATCGGGTTCTTTGATCTATTTTATAAAAAAAAAGAAAAATAATCCTACCTCAATTCTAGTAAAATTTCGATTTGAATTAATAAAAGTTCTTGTGCGTTTCAGACGATAAAAAGTTGAAGTAGTTCAGGATTTTTTTATTATTATTATTATTATTATCATTACTATTTAATGTCGATAATAATATTCATCTTCTTTAACCTTAAAAATTGATTTTGTACGCATTTTATTTTAAATTTATTATTTAATTTAAAAAAAAAAATATCTTTTCAATTATACGAATTATAAACTTATCATTAAGAACACATCTAAACTTATGATATTTTCCATAAATTATTAATTGTATTCGAAGACAATTTTTTATTTCGTCCTCTCGGTTAGTTTTAAAACATCAACGCATAGTAAATATCACCGATAACAAACGTAAATGTAAATTTTTAAGACGAATAGATATTAAAAGACGTATATCGATTAAAAATTTCGTTTGAATGTCTGATCATAACGTACGTTACATTAAACATCTTCCTAAAAATATTTTTAAACGATTCGTCTAAGCTCCCAGCCAAAAAGTGTAGCGTATTTTACAATATTGATAAGAAAATAAATAGAATATGTGTGTGTGAATGAGTGTGTGTGTGGAGGAGGAAGAATAAGCATTCGTGTTATTTTATTGCAAATCCTGAGATTTCGATCGCCCTAAAAACAGAAGTTGGAGTCGAATGTTCCTTGTATTTCTATATTACACACACGCGTGCACACACAAAAGTTCGAACGAGCTAGGAAACGAGTAAATGGAATGTGTGTTTTATAACAAACAAACAAACAAACAAACACACACACACAAATCGTATAGTTTGAAGAAACTTACTATGAAACCATGAGTTTCACGAAAGAGAGGAATCCCATTTATCGGGGAGGGGATGGGAAAGTAGGAGTAAAAAAAGTTACAGAAAGAAGAGAGGAGAGGATCATTCGTGAAACTGAATCGAATCGATTGAAGTTACCGTAGAAATAATCTAGTGAAAAGAGAAACGTTGAAAAGGGATCCATCGTTTGGTCCATCGACACCAGTAACTTTTTCGAAAATGATGACATTTATCCTAGTATCTCGAGCGTGCTACTGATAAACGTTCTCTCCTGTTGCGAAGCAAAAGTAATATTATGCACAAATCGTTGGATCGTTTGGTTTTTCCGTAAGAACGATTTCACATACTCTTTACTTCCGGATTCTTCTGTTACCAAAACGAAATGAACCGAAAAATAAAAGAAAAAGAAAAAGAAGAATAAGAAGAAGAAGAAGAAGAAGAAGATGAAAATGAAGGAAAAAGATAAAATGAAATAGAGAACGAATCCTTTTGGTTATACAAGAAGAAAAAGAAGAAAGAACAGTAACATGTAGTAAAGGTTTGCAGTTAGCCTTGTCGGTTCTGTAAATCAAGCGAAATGCTTGAGAATTGAGTTGTGGTACTCGTAAGGGATGGAAAAGAGGGGAATGTGAGGGATTGGGGGATAAAGGGACCGAGGTTTCTTCAGTGCAAACTGCGTCGTCTGCAGACAGACGAGCTACTTCGAGGTTATTCGTACGAGTCTGCTAAGAACCACGAACCTGAGGACTCGTCTCACATCAGACGAAGATGAACGAGGAAAGGGAGAGAGAGAGAGAGAGAGAGAGATGGTAAATATACTAATGTAAGATCTCTTGGAATGTCTCTTGGATATCCATCCGTTCCTTTTTCACAAATGAAAAAATGCAAACATGTTTTTCACTTTTTTCTTACGAATTTCCCTTTTCTTTTTCGGATAAATTCTTTGAAGTACTTCATGTCTGGATGTGTATATCTTTCTTTTTTTTTTTATTAATTTTGGATTAATATGATTGTTGTTGGATAATTGAATAGGTTTCTGGAAAAAAAAACCAACAAAAGCGCGTGCGTTGTTACGTTTAATAAAATTTTCAGGTAGTATATAAAAACAACTAATTGCGTGTTGCTTTTAATGAAAGAAATAGCTGATGTAACGCACACCTCCTTCTTCAGCTGTAATCAAATTTAAAATACAATTAAAAATATATTACAATGTGTTATTAAGTTATTATAAATGCGATAGAATCTCTAATTTGTGTTCCATTTTTATTTTTTTCTGTTTGGTATTGTATTTAATGTAAAGTAACTTATTTTCAGGTGACGATACGATTATATTTATTTGTTGTTTTACAAAAATAATTATAGTGAATCTAATATTTCATTATTTCTTCATTAAAATTCTGCGAAAGATAGTATACATGCGTTTTTAATATTAAACAAATATTAACAATTTAATGAGCTTTTTATTCCTGTTAACTGTACTTGTCATCTTTATATTTTAAAACTAAACGAAATTTGCAAAGCAATGAGTTTCGGGTAAAATATGATCCCGTTTCTTCTTTTTTTCATAATTTTTGTTTTACGACTTATACTCTTTATTACTTCTATTAAATTACAAACTATGATAATGCATGCCATTTTTTGAACTTACCACCGTACCGAGTGCGATAATGACGCAAGTAAGAAAAACGAAAGCATTAACGGTAACATTAAAGTCCACCTAGGAAGAGACGGTATTACGAAACTTGCTAAAATTACGCCACCATTCTGCAGATTAGTGTCCCTTGAGAAACTTTTGCTATTTTCCACGAAGGATCCTCCCTGGTCCCTTGCTATCGTGGTCCCCGCTATCAGACCCCAACCCCCACCCCCTCCCTTTTTTCTACCTTTCCTAGTCTCACTGTTCTTCCCTTTTTTCATATCTGACATTATTCACGAATTTTCTAACTGAGGTAACGATACGTTTTACCTCGCTATTGTTATTATCGTTTCTTCCGAATAAAATGAAAGAAAAGAAAATGGGAAATATTCTGCAAAAAAGAAAAAAAATAACTAAAAATCGGGAAAATTCTTACACTACAAACGTGTTTGCTAAAATTACTTTCGGCATGAGTTACCACGATAGTTGCTAATATCTAATACACGAAATCATAAACTCATTTTCATGGATATAGGGAAGATTGAAAAAGGGTGGCAAGAGCGTGCAAACGTGTGTTTCATTTCTTTCCCTTCTCTCTCTCTCTCTCTCCCTCTCTTATATAAAAGCTTATGTACAAGGTTTGCGTGTATCTCAATCATCGTGTATCATGGTCGTGGAATGAGACGTGAGAGCACGCACAAGTAAAATAAAAAGAAAAAAAATTAAAGAAAGAGAGAGAGAGAGAAACAAATAGAAATATAGAGAAGAGAAAAAAAAACAGATAGAAAGAAAAAGAGAGAGTAACGTGGTAAAATAAGAGAGAAAGACAGAGAAAAGTAAACACATAGATAGATAGATAGAAAGATAGAGATAGAAAACTAATAAAAAGAGAAAGAAACAGATAGAAAGAGAAAGCATCGGATGAAATGAGAGAAAAAGACAAAGAAAGGGAGACAGATAAATAGAAAGAGACAAATATATCTGTTAAGAGTGAGAGAGGGAGAGAGAGACAGAGACAGATGTATTTGTTGAGCGAGAGAAAGAGAGAAATAGGCAGACAGAATGTGTTGGTCGTTCGACGAAGCATACGAGAGTAAGAAGCAGCAACAGTAGTAGAATAGTAGTACTGATAGTACGCCAGCAGTAGCAGCAACAGCAGGAAGTCGGCCTGTGGCAGAGTGGATTCGGAGAGAGACGAGTAAATATTAGAGCTTCGGCATCGACTTCGTGCACCCTCCTCGCACTCACTTTCCGACGATACTCTCTATCACCCTCTTCCTATCCTTCCCTCTCTCTCTCTCTCTCTCTCTCTCTCTCTCTCTCTCACACTCTTTCACTCACTTTCTGTGTATTTCTCTCTTTCACTTGCTTCCGTTGGTCCGTCGCGCACGCCTTTCCCAAATCCCGGCGTCGACGTTGTGAAAGAGAGTCCTTTGAATTTTGATGGGATTTACCCAGCGCGAAGGACGTGACCCATTATGCGAGTTGAAGTCGCGAAAAATCGTCCTGCCGATGGATAACACTCTCCCCCCATTCCATCGCCACCGCCACCTCCTCTATCACGCCTCCTTCGCCTTCTATTAATTTTCTTTCTTTTTCATTTTCTCTATTCTATTTTCTTTCTTTCTTTCTTTCTTATTTTTCTACTTCTCCCTGACCGATTTCTTCTCTCTTCTCCGACGCGATCCCATAATTTTCTTTTGAATCTAATCCATCGGATAAAAGGTAGTAAGTAAAGTATTACATTGGATTATTGTTAAGAGTTATCCTTGCTACAAATATTTTCACATCTTTTTAATTCTTTTTTTTTTGTTATCAAACGATTTAACAATCTATTTGGATGTAACAATTAATTCGGTTTACTTGATATTGTATTCATTGAATCGAATTTTTGTTTTTGTTTTTTGTTGATTAAAGGATTTCGATAACTGCCGAAAAGATTAACCAAAATCGTTGAAAATAATATAAACTGTTTCGAATAATAACGCGGAACTATAATTACTTAATAAATAAATAATAAATTTGTTTTGAAATTCACATCGCGAATTAATTGCTACACATATTTACTTACCTACGTGTTTCTTAATATCGATTATGATACCTCAACGACCACGTAGACGCGTTATTACCATTTTAATGGTTATACGGACCTTGGCTAAGGAGCAATTTAAACTTTGTCTACTAACACTACTCTAACCCTCTATAATTTTAAGTGGCTGATGTGCATTATACTTACACTACTTATTTAATAAAATTAATGAATCGATATTTAACTCTGACCTACACTTACGCAGAAATACTCATACACTTGAATATTATTAATTTGATTTTATTTCGTACGTAGATCATCGCACAAGTTATCCAAATATTTCATAGAAACACTGTAAAACGTAATGCGCTATGAGAGACGTGCTGATTTTAATTATGTTTACGTTTCTTTGTATTCAATTCTAATTTAAACACGCATACGCATACCTCTCAACATTTTTAATTTGTTTTATTTCATACGTAAATTTTCATGTGTTTACATTTAATTACTTTCTGTCTTTCCGTATCTATTTCAATTGTAAAAAATTACTTAAGTATTCGGTTATTTTATAGAAACACCATAAGATACGGCACGCTGAGACATGCCGAGTTAAATTATGTTTGCGTTTCCTCGTTTAACTATTTGCAGGAGTTCCATAAGCGACACGAGAATACATCACAACACGGTAATGTTATACATGAGTGCATCCATATTAGTATGTATGTATATGTGTTTATGTGTATGTGTATTTAAATGCGTTAACGAGAACTCAGTGGGTAAGAAGGTTCCTTTACAATTGCCGAGACGTTATTCACTTTTATGAAATAATACATACGAATCGCTATAACACGCGAGCTATAGTATTATGTTATATAATTAAAATATATATATATATATATAGGTGCGTGTGTGTATATTATGTATGTGTGAATGAGAGAGAGAGAAAGAGAGAGATCCAGACGCAATCCAACTTTTTCAACATTTTTCATTTTTCTCTTTTCTTTCTTCCTTTTTATTAAACTTATTTTTCCCTTGCGCGCGACAACCCCCAAGCACGCGTGTTATAAAAATTTCAGTATAAGAGTTTATTATTAATCTTAACGACTTCAATTTTGATTAACGCGAGAAAGAAATTATAAAATATATTTAAAAATAATTTAACAAGAATATTTTTTATTCGGGAACAGTTTTAACTCGACTTAAATTATAGAATGTAATTTTATTTTTTGACTATAACCCTAACGACACTAATCTTATACGACACGACACGACACGACACAACACGACACGAAAAGGAAAGGAAACAAAACGATGGGGGTCACATATCGTTCGAACGTACTAGGTATATGCATACATGTATATGTAGTAGGTATTTTTTGAGAGGCATTTCCGCTTAGGATAGTTCGTTGGCAAAGAATATAATGCAAGCTAGCAACGCTCGTTTTACCGTTTATGGCATAATAAAAATATCTTCTGGTCGATCTATACGACCGTAACCGCAGTTAACCTGTTCAAATAAGTATCTCAATTTTTCTACTCATGCATGCTAAGCATGCGCAACTTTTGCGAAACCCAACGGTGAATTTTCAGCAAATATTAGCGCATCGCGTAACAATGCTTGAATGCTTTACGATAACGAAGTTACGTTATATAACTAAACGCAAAGATAGATAGATATACGTTTGGGTATTTCGATAAATTTGCATCTATACTCAAAATAAATTCAAGAAAAAGAACAGGAAAAATAAAGAACAAAAAAAAGAAACAAACAAAATCAGAGAAGAAAAGAATTAACAATGCAACGTCATCGATTGTACGGGTTTTCAAACTCTACTCGTATAAAATGACGAATAAAATTTATTTCCGAATGAAGGAATGAAATTTTCATCCGAGTATTTTGTTATCGGCCAATTGTTCTTCTCTTTATTTTCGATTGTTATCTTTATGCAAGCTTTTTGTAAGAATAGCGTTTTCAAAATAGCTCTGTAAGAGAGGTCTTCCGCACACCGTTGAAACACGCATAAAGTGTAAGAGAGAGAGAGAGAGAGAAAGATAGAGTACAGTATTGTATGCGCATGCGCATATATACATACAGCATGAACACGTGCATACGCATACACATACATGGGATATATCGAACCCTTATGCATAATGCATTAAGGGATGACGGGAAGTATGGATATATTACTCGCCAGAGGCCAATGTTATTCTCCCTGGCGTCTCGCTGGCTAATGTTGATAAGGAACCCACCGGCAGCCTCTGCCGAATGGGTAGGACGAAGATGGCCGACCTTCATTAAGGCGAACCCTACGGCAAGCTG
Organism: Polistes canadensis; assembly: GCF_001313835.1. NCBI lineage: Eukaryota > Metazoa > Arthropoda > Insecta > Hymenoptera > Vespidae > Polistes > Polistes canadensis. The sequence goes on along the minus strand of NW_014569634.1, from coordinate 270,330 downwards.
TCCTCCTTCTAAGAGCTCCTTAAAAAGATCGTCTACTGGAATTACTTCGGCTAAAATTGCTCTCTACGCGCGAGAATAATTTCCTTTTACCGAAGAAATATTCCTACAAAAGAGAGCACATGAACCCTCCCCGAAAACCACCCACCTACATCCACCCTTCCGCTACGTTACTGATGTAATTCATACAATACCAACCAAAAGTTTATTATCGGTTTCTTGATTTATCTCGAAATCTAATAACATCGATTAAATTTAGAAACAAATGTAATATACAAGAAAATTCTAATGTTTTCAAAGATTTTATCATATTTTTATGTTCACGATGCTCTTACATTGTTCATACAACTCCAGCAGTTTAAGGCTATGATAGAAATGAAATTTTTCTTATTCTTGGACATCTTTGACAACTTCTCTATGTTGCATGGAAAAATATTCTGTTAAAAAGGACTTGAAAAACTAATCTCTGAATGGCAGAATACATTAGGTTGTCATTGAATATAATGGGTGACTTTTATTTTCCGACGATTATATCAATTTGAAGAAAAATATTCGCTGCTTGGTAAGAAAAATATAATGCAACATGTTAAACGTTATATTATGATACTATTAAGTTATTTTGACAAATCAATTCGACGAACATCCCCCACTAATTTGGATAATCTAATCAATTAAACCACAATTCTGCATGATTTCACTTTACTTTATCAGTTTTTTTTATAAGTATTCTATTTCTCCGAATTTTTTTTATCTAGAAATTCGATATTTTTTGCCGGTAGTGTACATACACGTAAAACATACTCATTTGCACAGACTGAAACTTGCTTTCATTCTCCCACTCTATCTCTCTCTTTCTCTCTCAAATTATAAGACCGTTGGACCTAACGGTAATATGATTTGCTAATCTACATGTCGATGCCACACAAAAGTACTACTGGTTACAACTAAAACCTTAATCTCTACAAAACCAAATTTTTCATTTCAGTAATATTAGGTCATTGCATAATTCCTGTCGTATTTCTTTCTGATGTGTGTCCTGATTTTTTGCGTAGAAAAAAAAAGTGAAACATTTCTTCGTTGGAAATTGACAAATTGTCTACTGTATGGAAGACAAATTATCGACAATTCAAATAATCAACGTATCATTGAATAAATAAATAAATATCTTATATAAAAGTTCTAATAATTAAAATATATTTAAAATTATACAACGACCCCAATTAACTAGGAAATCGTTACTTTTGCATAATCAGCATTATTGTTCCGCATTACACAATTTATTCGCAACCGTATATTTTTATCTATGTAAAATTTATTCGACCAAACTAAAGGTCTCTCTCTGTCTCTCTCTCTCTCTCTCTCTTTCTCTCACACACACACACTAATATTGATATAAAATTATTTCTACAATTTGTTGAAATAAATTTCAAAATTCCAAGCGTTCGAATAGCGAAGGTAATTAACGATAGTAGTAGTTGACTCGACAAAGATAACGCAGAAGGATAGTAGATCGAGGAAGATGGTAGAGGTAGTAGAATGGTCATTCGAAAGTGGATTCAGGGGTTAGAAACGAAGCAGTGAATTGGCTTCGGTTGCGGAGCCATTAGAAAGGACGCAAAAGTGCAGGAAAGCTTTAAAGTTGATCTCCTGGTGGGGTAGCTAGCTTGGTCTCTGGCTGACCACAATTCATCGTTAACACCTAACGCAGACTCGTCCTCCCAACGGACAAAGCGTTTGCTCGCTTTTAAATGTGTGCGAATCATTCCCCCACCCTTCACCACCACTACCATTCCCCTTCCTCTCTTTTCCTATAAACGTGCACGTATATATGTGTGAGAAGGGGAAAGACAGAGAGCAGAATAGATGGATAGAGGTGATCTCTCACCCCTCAACCTACCCCTCGTACACAAGTCCCCCCCCCCTCTTTACCCAACCCCCTAGCTCTTTTCCCTATAACGGTCAGAATGCGATAGGTTTTACAGGACACGGGACACGCGTGTGCACGGGATTCGCTTTTCATTTTATCGCCGTTGTTCGTGAATACATTTCACTGAACAAACGCAATGTTATGCAATTACAAGCGACTACGGTCTCTCCCCTGACAACGCGAAATCGATCACCGAATCGTCCGTTCAAAACGATCTCTCGCGAATTTAGTTCGGTTTCTCTACGGTTTTAAACTTCAATATCGATCGTCGAATTTTGATATCATTTCGCCAATGGCTGCTTTATCGTAATGTCACGGATTGTTAAGTTTTTTTGGGGTTTTATTTTTTTATTTTTCCCCAACCGCATAGAAGAGGATGATCTCGCACATTTACAAAGATAAATTATTTATTACAAATTTTCATTTTTCTTTTTTGGTTGACGAGTCGAGAAATGAAAAAAAATAGAAAAAAAGAAAAAAAAAACATTTGAAGAAATTCCTTTCGATACCTTTTTTTTTTTTTTTTTAATCGTTCCTGTATTTGTATTTTATTGAATGTAATTTTCGTATTTTTTTTCAATTTTTCTATTCCGCCGTAAAAGTGGGAGGACCGTTAGCGTGAGTTCGGACTTGTCACATGATATTTAATCGAACGATATTTAATCGTACAGATTTTACCTACTGGGTATTTGATCGTTTCAAAGTTCAAAGGGCAATGTTTGGGGAGAAAAACAATTTTGAAAATAATGGTTTAAAACGATCCCGAACGGAAACGCGATCTTCAATGAGAAAAACGGAGAAGGAGAGGGAAACGCGCGTGCGCGCACACACACACACACACACACACACACACATACATCCACAAATATATAGAGAAAGAGAGAAAAGGAGAGAAAGAGATAGCGGAAGTAGGTGGGCATTGTGCTACTACACCGATCATATCTCCTGTTTACCACATCGGATTGTAATTTCGGCATTTAGGTGATTCTGGATAACCGAATGGCCGCGAGCGTGTCGTTTGCGCCGAAAGGAAATTGCGCTTTTCGATGCAGTCCCTTTCATTCGTCGCTTCGCTCGTTTACCGGTTGCCGTTATTGCTATACCACGGATACGTTCCACGAATTTAGACGATCAAATCCACTTGACCCTTAGCCCCTTTTATTATTACCACAAATATGCTTCATTTTATGGTACAGATGATACCGAACGTCTTTCAATTTTGTTTCATTTTCAACAATACGTACAACTGTAACAACAGTATCTCCCGCGTGTGCAAAAGAAAATAAAAACAAGAAAAATATATTTTTGTAATATTTGCAAATGTGCATGAAATTTTCGTAGTAAAATTTTACGTCTCGCGAATTTAACCGATCAAATACGTTTAATTGTTGAATATTTACTTTTTTTTTTAGCAAAAATGATACATCATTTTTATTTAAAGACGGTTATAATGCTCGAACATTTTTCATTTTAGTAAATCCAGCTATGTTAAAACAGTACCCACCTATATATCTAACCAACCTACTTGTGCATACAAAATTTTAATATTTATTTTATGCAAGAATTTTTTCATAAAAATTACATTCCTCGAATTTAGACAATCAAGTGCATTTAACCCCTAACGTTTATTACTACCATAATTACCACAATTTTATTCAAGAACAATAGATGCTGAACATTTTTCATTTTAGTTTATTTCAACAAAACGTAATAACAGTCCCCAAATTTGTAACAAAAATAATATTATTAATCTTTATATCTGTGTCAAATAATTTTCAAATGAAACATTCACTTTTACTGTATATAGATAGTTTACCAATGAATATGCGCATGTACCAATTTGCTTAACCATAAAGTGTATATGTGTGAATCTGTGTACCAGAAGAAGGACGACATGTTTCCAGCATTATTCTAATTGGTCGTTAAAATAATAAAAATCACCGGAATAGAAATATCAATGAATTTAACTATTTCCCGTACGGTAAAACAAATTCTAACGTAGATTGCAGCTTTAACGTAAAACTGCATCGTGAGGGGACTATCCGAATAGAAAATTTCAATACCATTATCATCCAGTGGCCTAGTTTCGACGAAGAAAAATTCTCAGGAATAGCAAAGGGATAAGAGAGAAAGAAAAAAAAAGAATAAAAACCAGATAGAATGGGAGGAGGGACTTCCAAAACACAAAGGTGGACTATATAAACAAAGGATATAAGAAGAAAAATAAAAGAGAAAGAGAAAAATAACGTCCAAATAAATTGCATAAATATAAGAAAGAAAAAGCTCGAGGGTAACGATGAGAAAACTCCACATTCTATTTCTTTTATCTTATTTGACTTTTTAATTAAGATTTTATTTACACGAATAGGACAAACACGAGAAGAGGTAGGAGAGAGGGCGGGGAGGGTCATGACCGAATAATCCGAAAATCTGGTTATTCTCCACGAAACTAAGAGAATGAACGTCCTAGAATTGTATTTTTTTTATTATCTAGAAAACATTAAATTACGTTGTTTTATTGATTGTGAGATTATTATCGTGATTAATTTGTTATATTTTTTCAACACTCCGAAATTTTAAATAATTGAATATATTTGTGTCGATTGTATTTTTTTTGTTCAATGCGCAAAATATTACACAACAGAATAAAAAACCTATTAGAAATTAGTACTGATAAATCATGAAAGATTCATCGCAAAACTCATAACTCAAAGAAATATTACTGTAAGATATTTAAATAATTCTCCAACAAAAAATACGTAGGAAGCATTAAAAAATTATTTAATGAAAAATTCTCATTTTAAATTCTATGTTAGAGAACTGTAAAAATTATTTGATCACTGACCTTATTATTTCACGGTAGATTTCCATGAAATGTAATATTATATCTACGTTCATGGAATGAAAATTAATAGTTATTGTACTCACAGCAATAATTATAATTAAACAAATTACTATATATAAAATTCCTTTGTAAATTCGAATTTACAAAACCATAAAAATAATTTCTGCATCGATTCAATAACTTCGCATCTCTAAATTCGATGTTCAAAAATCATAAATATTATTCTTCCTCCAATTTCTAAGCGAATTTTCACGCAATATTTACATTATTTACATTCGTAGAATACATTAGCAGTCGTAATTAAGATTAAAAAACAAAAAAAGAACGATCTTCCAAAAATTACTATGAATAATATAAGTCTCGTCTAAATTCGAGCTTAAAAAAAAAAAAACAGAAAATTCGTAGAAAAAAGATTTTTGCATCGATCGAATAACTTCACTAGCCTGCTTAAAAAAAACCGATAAAAATAATTCTCCCTACAATTTAATAATTACTCGGAAAAAATGTTCATTATCTATTTTTCTATTATCTACATTCGCGTTAGAATTTACAGATAAAGGTAAGGTATAATATATATACACACACACATACACGTATATATATATATATATTTAGGTAAATTAGATACGAAATGAGTTAGAGTGAACGAAGGTAGCAATGTTGTCGTTGGGTAGCTCGCTAGTTTTGCTAGCTCACTCGCTTTGCTAGTTGGTTAGCAAGCAAGCAAGCAAGCAAGCTAGCTAGCTAGCTAGCTAGCTAGCAAACTACGTTCACTCGCGTTTGTCAAGGAGCTTTCCAGAATCCCAGGGAGAGACAGTAAATTCCGTCGTATAGCTGTCGCATTATCTAATAATGCGAATCTACGGCGGATTGTAAAGTAGGCGGTCGTGAATCGCACGTACAAATGGTACAAACCGGGAGGCAATAAAGACGAGCTCGGTTATTAAAGCGGATTCGCATTGTCAGTTGCGGCTACCGTAAATCTCTCCCTTAACGCGAAATTGCGAGAGTAAGCTGAGGATCCGAATGGCCTGGCTAACTATCGATCAAAGGAACTCTTCCTTCCATCCTCAAACATTGTTCGATAATATAACGCAAGAGAGAAAGAAAGAGAGAGAGAGAGAGATAAATAAAGAAGGGAGTGGGGAGTGGGGTTAACAAAGACGATGACAAAACTCGCACACGTTTAATCTTTTATATAAAAAACTTTTTATACAATCCTCTTCTACAGTTTTTTTCTGTACTTTTTAAAATCACTTTCTTTTATTAACCTTTGATAATAATATCGTTTATAAACGAAATTAAACACATTTTATTATTTATCTTCTTTCATTTTGTTCCCTAATAATTATTATATATATCGTATCGATTAATTTTCAAGAATATTTAAATGAATTATTTGGTAAACAATTTCGCAGATATCAATTGGAAAGAAAGACAAATATATCAAAGACATTATTTACGTAAACGGATTATCTCAACGATTCAACGATTTAGAATTAATTAACGAATATATTTTCATCGCTTTTCGTATAACCCCATCCCTTCCCCTACCACCGAACATTTAATGAATCGTGAATCTAATATTTAATCAGTCGAAAATGGAAAATAATTCGTCCTGGAATACATGTTATTCGATAAATTTTAATAATTCATTTAACGTTATAATTCAATTTGTATAATACAAAAAAAAATTGCATTTTTATTTTTAATTATTTAACAAAATGCTATTTGACAATATCGCGATAATAAATACATCATTCGATATATTTTAATAACGTTCATTTTATTATTAATTAATTTTCTTCCTCGATATATATAATGAAGGTACAGATATAATAGAGATCATTCTCGAACAAACAGTATACACCACAAAATTAAAAAAAAAGTTTTAGAAAAAGATTTGTTCACGAATAATGCTGGGTAGGGCGTGGGGAGAGGGAGGAGAACTAGCTGGAACACCGGTGGAAGGAAGAAAAGAACGGAATAAGGAGCATTTTCATTTTTTCTTTTTTTGCTCTTGTCGTTGACATTCTTAATATTAATCTTATCTCTTATAAAATGTACGCAGACGGAAAGACAGAGAAAGAAGGAGAAAGACAGAAAGAAAGAGAGAGAGTGAGAAAGAGACGTAGAAAAAGACAGACAAGAAAGTCAGATAGTAAGAAGTATGGCGGATTACTTTAGAGATGTTCCAGACGGTTTTATTATGCTATCCGCGTGATAAGAAAAGAACGATCGTATATATACCTAGCTAGCGCGTTACGTTTTGACAAAACTTTTCTCCAAAGTAGCAAGGAGAGAACATCGTGCATTGTGCCTTTAACGAAGTTAAAACCTAACACGTCGAGAGTTTCGACTTTACCAGGCTCGAAACAAAACGTCGACCGAAGAAGAGAGATTTTAGTTCATGACTTGACTTTCTCTCTCTCTCTCTCTCTCTCTCTTTCTCTCTGTGTCCCTCTTTGTCTCTCTTTATCTTTCTTTGGCTATCGGGATCGAACGTACGAAGCGTGACTCAAGCTTCTCTACCCTCTAAAACCCAACACGATCAAACTTCCAAACGAGATTATTAACATTCTGTACAAGGATTGGCGAGGAGATCAGACAATTAAAAAAATAAACGAAAAAGAATTAGAAAAATAAGAACAAAACTTGCTCGTTCAAAAAGGTGTCGCGAATTTTACAATTAATTGTCAACCTTTTAAAACGATTCCCAAACGTTTGTTAAACATATTAGGGATCTTTTAAATTTGATTATATTATTTTGTTGTTGTAGTTGTTGTTGTTGTTGTATTTAAAAAATTAGTAATTCAATGTAACTAAATATCCTAATATACGAATAATAATTATTTCTATTTATATTTATTCAATTTATAGATCATCGAGGGTTGGTTGTTTTTCTATAAAATAATTTTGATATTATCCAATTATTAAAACTACACACACAAACCCAAGAATATATATTATTTTCTTTTTTTTTATGCAATATTCAAAATACTACTTACTATTAGATAAATCAATGAAATTTAAAAATGATTTATATTCAATAAAAATAAAATTACTCTTTTTTTGTGCTAAAATCTGTCAACAAAATTGATTAAATTTCAAATCATTAAGGGTTACGATAGTTATATATTCACGATCAACTACTTCATCCCTCTCTTTCTCTTTTTTTCTTTTATTCTCTAAATAAGTTTATCTTATTTTATAATATTAATAATACTACCCATGATTAAATAAACAAGCAAATTTTCAAACAACGATTTATATCCACTAAATAAAGTTACTTTTTTCCTGGTAAAATCTTCAAACGAAATTTATTAAATTTCAGATCGTTAAGGATTGCGGTAGCATCAATTTTCACCACCAACTACTTCATCCTCCCTCCCTCTCTCTCACCCTTCCTTTTCTTTTTTCTCTAACAATGTTTTTAATCGTTGCTTTAGAAAAGCTTCGGTGGAATACATTAGTCATCGAGACGACCGGCACCACCATATTTTACAGCCTTCTCTCCCTTTCCCCCCTCCCCATTCACTCTCCCTTACTCTCTTTTTCGTAGAAACTTTCGAAAGTTCGACCATCCTTCTTCTCTCTCGACCCTTTTTTTCTATCCCCCCCCCTCACCCTTCACAAAACTACAACACAAGTCCGAGATAGCAGAAAAGCACGTAGCGAGAGGCTAGCTAACTCGAACTATCTTTCGTTCGTAGTGTTGGTGCCCTCTGACCCTTTATCCAACCCTCGAACCACCCACCAATCCACCCACCCACTCCATACAACGCACAACTCCCGCCCTACGAATAATTTCCAAACTGGGCCATGGGAAATTAGCATTTAGAGTATTTTTCCGCTTATTCGTGTAATCGTTTTCCCCGTGAGTTCGAAATGTCGAAGAGATTCGAAACCGGTCATAAAATACAACGCGTCGAGGAGCCAATTCGTTTTCGAATTTCGTTAAATCTCCAGAAAACCGTACGAAGATAATCAAGGTTTACGATGATGGTCGAAACCACCACCACCACTACCACCACCACCCACGGTTAAGATCAAATAAGAGAAAAAAAAAAAGAAAAAAAACAATAACGAGGAATCAAAAGGATTGGGAATCAAAAGGAACGTTCTTTTCTTTTCTCGCGAAAATGAGAAAAACACGCGATCTGGTCTGGTCTGGTTTGAGGTCCATCCGAGTTTTCCAAGGTCCCGTTTTCAACAGAATTTCTTCTTTTATCCTTCTCCCCTCCCTCCTAATTCACCCCTGCTCCCACCCCTCGGCCCCCCTTCCCCTTATTCACGTATCCTTCGTGTCACGGTTTACGGGCAGAATCGTAATCGAACCGGTGGACCCCCGACTTCTTTCTTTCATTGCCCGCGTAAAACGTTTCGATTTGCAATTTCCCTGCTTAACTGCCGTACTCGCTATTTCTCTCTTTCGTTCTTTCTATTTCTTTCCATTTCTTTTTCCTTCTACAGTTTACTGCACAGCAGTTCAAATAGAAAGGACTACTTGTACCGTTTCGATCTTCCAACTACGAGCTGTTTCTTCTCGAACTGCCCTACTCACCACCACCCATAACCCATCCTCATTCTCATAGTAGTCACATTTTTCTCCTCTCTCTCTCTCTTTTTATCTTTTTTTTTCTCTCAATAGACTAATAATATTCGAGTTTGAAAACGTTGAAATTACATAGTACTTAGAAAACACTGTTATGTTGGATAACATCATTTTCACAAGAATAGATACTAAGTGTATATTTAAATTGTTTTTACTTCTTCTTTTTTTCTTTCTTTTGATCTATTATCTTAAATATCATGTACTTAAATAAATAAATAATCATTTTATTTCAAACATATTATCTAACTTGGAGCTTTCTTGATTATACAATATCAGAACTATAGAAAAATTATAGGAAGTGTTTCATTTATTCGGTGCTCGGTTTCTATATTTTATAAATTTATTAAAAAATGTCTAAATGTACAAGCAAATAAATAAGAAGATCGATCAAATTTAACTAGTTAACTACGTTCGATATTTATATATCAACGTTAAATAATATAATTCATTTAAATCATGAAAACCCCTACGGTTTAATTCGAAAATATAACTAAAAGCGTCTTTTGAGAAATCATATAAATAGAATTTTATTTTACGTTAAAATGAATTGTTTTAAGTAATGTAAGATTGATCAGTCTTCAAAAAACTGCTTTTCTTTTTATTGTGCGAGCTACCATTAAAGTGTTAAAAAAAATATGGATCATTCATTAAAGAAGAAAAAGAAAGATATTACCTTAAACGAATGAATTGGTTAAACGAAGAAATAAATTATTTACTTTTCGGATTATATATATATAATTACTTTTAAATTTGAACGTTAAAAGTCTGAGGTTTATGATTATATTTATATGTCGAATGAGAGTTCGAACGATTTAATGTACGTTTGGAAATTTGCCGGCAGACTTAAGGTTTAGTTGGACGAAACCTTGGAAGAAATTTATCGGGCGTGCGTCCGAGTACTATACACGGTATTCCGCAAAAGTGGTAAGAGGAAAGAGGAAAGGAGGGTGACCCCTTGCCATCTCTTCCTCAAAGTTGCCCTCGCTTTCCTGGCGCTTCGCTGTCTCGGCCGGAGGCGTCCCAGAGTCTGCTGGAATTTTCGGTTACCCCGAATTCGTGATACTTCTTTTATTTCCTTCTCTTTCTATCTTTCTCATCGTTGAAGAAGAAGAAGAAGGAACAGAAGGAAAAGGAAAAGGAGGGGTTGAGGGATAGGGGGGTGGGTGATGTTTCGGTAGAAGGAGAAACCGGACTTATTTTTTTTCATTTTCTTTTTCTATCCTTTCCTCGTACTCGTACCTACAAGTCGAAATGTTGACTGAATCGATCGACGAAAACTGCAAGCTGTTCTATCTTTTTGGGATTTCCGGCTCGAGCTAGCACATATATTGAATCGTCTGACGATCCTTCTACCGATACTGTGTTTATGATCGTACGAATGTCCTACACATCACCAATATTGACGATATCGTCGATTTCAACGTATTTTAAAATAAACGAAATGTTGACGATTTAAGAAAAATTAACATACTTTCTAACGAAAGTCTTTAACGTTCGATTTGTCACTGAAGTTATCGAAAAATCTATAAAGGAAAATCGTATTTTTTCAGGAAGTAAATGTCTTTAAGGAAGGTACTGTTCTCAATCCGATATTTAAACGAGAAATACTATTTTTTAACTTCATAATCACCAATATATTACTTCAGGAATAAGAGAAATAAAAATTGTTATTTCTCATTTCAATTAGTATTAGCTGTAAATTTCATTTTTAGAAGATATCAAAATGCAATTAGAAAAATATTTCTATAAATATATATATATATAATATTCGATAATAAATTAATTGAACGCAATAAAAATAAAATAAAGTATTGTCAAATTTATCCTACGATAAAAACAGGCAACGAAGTTATTTGTTTCTCGCAAATAAAAATATAATATCTGTCCAATCTTCGTATATTTCGTCATTACGTAAAAAAGGAAAAACAAAAAAAAATAGAAATAGAGAGAGAAAGAGAAGGGGGAGGAAAAAAATTACATTGAAACGTGCAGAAGATAAGAGAATAGAATTTCGTCTAGGAAAAACAAGAGAAAGAGAGAGAAAGATTGGATCTCGAAAAGAAAGATCCAGGAAAAGATCGAAAGAAATAAACTGTGAGGATGATAGGATCGACATAGTACAATAGTATTCGAGGTCAGCGTTATCGTATACGAAGTTGGCCTCATTGTCATCGTTTACTCGATCGAAAACCCCGTCGATCTCTCAGGGGAGTCGAAATATCGTTTGCGCGAGCTCTTAAATTCTCTGAACGTGGAATTGCCATGCTCTCCCGTTCGCATTCGACAGACAAATGGCGGTCTCGCAAAAACTCCCCCGTCGTTTTCGGGGGGAGCCATTACGATTTAAATTAGTTCCCCCGCGAATAGGATACGCGAGAAAGGCGAGGTTCTGCATTAAAAGGGATGGAAATAGAGAAAGAAATGAAAGAAATGAAAGAAAAGAGGATATGGGAACGGAAACGGAAGAGAGCAGTCGAACGAACGATCTTTTTCAATTCTTCAAGACGAAAGCTCAAAGTATACGTCTACTAAAGATTTTCGTTAGAAAGGTCAGGGATGAAAGAAGAGAGTAGTACGGTCCCATCTAAATTCTATCGAAAGTAGATACAGAAACCCTACAAATAATTTGATCCTTTTCCATCTATATCAGGGGTACTCAACTTTTTTCCTTCGCTGGTTACACCCCCCGCAGATTTCCTATGTCTAAGCGAATCGCACATTGGTGTCGATGATTGAAAATCGATCCTCGAAAAAAAAAAGTCATCGAATTGGAAAACGGTAGGTGCGCGTGGTCAATTTTGAATATTAAAAAAAAGAAACAAAAGAAAATAAAAAAAGGTAAATTCATGAATGAGCGTGACAGGCCACACTAGAAGGTTGAGTATAACTGGTCTACATCGTATCAGTTCGTTCAAATTTCTAGTAGTAAGAATAATGTTTTATATCATATCTTATACTTACTATATATCAATTTGTATCCCTGTTACGTCGCATCAATCTCGTTAAAATAAAATAAGGTCGAGATCGTTTAAGAACAAATTTTCAAGAAGAATCGTTTTAAGATACAAGATTAAACGAATATTGTCGTCCTTAATTTCTACATTTAATTATCCGTTTTAATCGTTTTACAAGTGTCATTCTTGATGCAATTAACGCAAAACGTCAAACGCGCGTGGCTCGAATAACGACGATTAGGAGTCTGACGAAAACGATCCTGTTTATTACCCGAAAGCTCAATTCACTATCCTGACATGCTCGACCTCGTCCTATGTCCTTGATCGTCCTTTCCAACTCCACCATTTTTTATACTAAAAGCAGGAGCAGCAAGAAAACAAGCTACTACTATGTGGCATAATAAATCTCACGTATATACTTAAGTATATACTTTATGTATATACTAGATAACTATACTACGAAGAAACGCGAACAATTTCACGAACTTCACCAAAAGGGTGAACACACGGTAGTTGATATGAGAATGCTAAAATTAATCGAGCAACTAATTAACACCTTGCTAAACCTATGCAAAAACAATTTGTCCTCCTTCTTCTTCTTCTTCTTTTTCTTCTTTTTCTGGTCATCTGAATTTCTTGCTTGTGATGAGATTAAACATTGAACCTACCAGGTTAAGATATGTCAATAGGTCAGATAACCGATTTTCAATTTTAAATTGAATAAAAGTTATGCATTCAAAATAATTATAATGTATAAATATTTATTGCATAAAAATTGTTTGATTTATTATTCAGATTAATAGCAAATTATTATTCGCTCTCAATATTTCAGGAGGTATTATTTTCATGATTCAAATGTTTATAATATCAAATTTGTAAGAACTAATTGAACGTGAGTTACTGTACGATATTAAAAAAGAAAAAAAAGAAACGCTATTAGTACATGCCGGTATTATCAACAAACATTAGTAATCAAATTCTACAATTATCTTTTAAATAAATCTTACAAATAAATGATTTTCTCTGTATCGACGTAAATTAACAACGATCATTTAACAGTTCATTTAACAGTTCATTTAACACAATTCATTATCGTGAAAGGTTGTTGTCTAAACGTATTTCAAATAAATTCTCTTGCGTTAACGATCGGTCAATTTTAGTTTCATTTCGAAATATCGTTAACTTTATTATTATTATTTAAATAGATTTCAATCAACGAGTATAACACCTTTGGAATAGGATTTTGGTTGGATATTAAATAGGCTTAAGGATCGATACAAGCTGAACTCTCTCTTTCTATCTATCTATCTACCTACCTATCTATCTACCTTCTATCTATCTATCTATCTATCTATCTATTTCTCAATACCAAAGCCGATACATTGAGAGTTCGTTAGGGCACGTTAAAGTCTAATGAGGTGGAAATTCCAGTGCGGTTTATAGGTTCAAAAACAGGCGCGCAGCGCGAATAATCGATCTTGCGGTTATTGGGCAGACGAGTAATCGAAAGTACGCTTAATCCGTGTTCGAGTATACTACTCAAAGTACCTTCCATAGGCGTTCGGGATAATTGTAGTTCTATTGTACTTTAGGTTAAGGTACAGAAACTTATCTCATATCTTGTTCCTGAGAATTCATTCGAGAAACGAGAGAACACAACACGCGGCACAACTTCGGGCCCCAAGCCGATTTATTATCTTAACCAGTTTAAATCACCAAAATTTCAGTCCCAACGCACCCACCTCTTTCTCTCTCTCTCTCTTCAACCTTACAATTAATACTTCCTCAAGATTTTATCTTCGTTAGATCGACGGCTTTACGACTTCCTCCAACTTTCCCACTGGGATCTTAATATAATAGCTAATTTAAATGACAAACGATAATTATATTACTTTATCTCGTGAAAATAGATTGTATACCAAGGGATATTAAAGTAATATTAATTAAATTAATTTGACGTTTATACGCTTTTTTCATTTATCCAACAAACATACGAATAAATTAACGATATAAACAAACACACAAGCGGTGCACACCTATGAACAAATAAAATCCAAAAAATAAAATCTTCGGTACTATCCCTTCTTTCGGATATTACAATTTTTTTTTTATATATATATAAATGTCATAAATATAGGCACGCGCATGCGCGAACAAAGTTCGTCCGTACTTTTCTTTTTTTTTCTTTCTCAAAATAAAATTATTTTTCGATGCTTTAGAAAGAAAAAAAAAATTGTGTAGGCTTTTATATCTGGTGGTATATTTTCGAATTTACGAAGCGGAAATAAATTTGGTATTAAATAAAAAGGGCCTGAAGGAAGAGAACAAACGGAAGCAGGGAGATGAGGAAAGGGAAGGGGAATGAGAAGGGGAAGAGGAAAGGGAAAAGGGTGGAAAAGAATAAGACAGTATTCATAACGCAAGACGACAAGGTCGGATTAACCGATGGCTCGAAACGTTCCTAAAGTAAATCGCGTCCTCCTACCGATGTCGTCGCGTTTGCAGAATTAAGAAGGAGGGGTCCAGAGGGATTAAGCCTCGCGCCAAGATCTTATGGAATCCTAAAGGATTTGCGAGGCAGGCCGAAACGTCGCGGTCTTAGCTACTCATGATTTATTAACGGGTGTCCTCCTTTAAACCGTTCCTTTTGTTCTTTATCCCGAATCCCTTTTCGCGAAAAATATTGTACGTTGCCAATCCTTGCTTTGCAAAACTAAGATGACAAAAAAAAAAAGAAAAAGAAAAAGAAACGGAATAAAAACCATTCGTAGGGCGGATTGGACAAGCGTTGGGAAACAAACGTTAAAAAAGGTATAAAAAAAAATTCATGCTGGGATAAAATAAAACGAACGAAAAAACATTCGTAGGGTAATTAGAATAGTGTTGGTAAACGTAAGGAAAAGAAAATGAAAACATTGATGTTCGGAAGAAGAGAGAAGAACCTATGTTAAATTTTTGAGTTGCTTATATTACAAGTTTGCAATAGGTAACGTGAACCCTTCTTACAGGTATCCATTCAAATCGAAAAAAATAAATTGTTACGGGACGTAAAATATTTTTATACTTGTATAAAAAAAAATTGTCAAGAAAAGTCCACAACCACAAAAATTAACGATATTTATTATTTAATAAAAAACATACACGCGAACAAGAGAGAGAATGTTCTCTTTCTGCATGATTATTTAACATTCGTTAACTATCGTTCAAATATCGTGCACGAATTTGGAGTTGGAAAACGTTGAATTAACGACTATACACCTACGATATACACTTTCGGTTATAATTCAGTGACAAGTCGAAGTCGGTCGAGTTAGAGTCGCGAAATGGTCGCAAATGCAATAATAAATGAGTATTGCCAGTGACGTGTGTCGTAAAGTGGCGCAAACGCGCACCGGTATCCGCTTTGATTTCGTTCTCGACGTTGAAAACATTACCGGAGAGTCTATCGATTCGTTTACGTCATTGGCGACAGGAATCGTGCGACTTTTAGAGTCCTTTTAATTAACGACTTCGAGAAAGAGAGATATTCCCAAGCACTTTCGGTGACACGCGTTGTGAAATGCGAAAATCGTAACGAAACGGAACGCGGTAACGTCAGAAAGTAAGCTCGTTAAAAGTCAATATCGTAAATGTATCCTTCTCTTAAACGATAATCAACTTTATCGAATTTCACATATGTAGATAATTCTTCGCGTTTCTTTCGATTATTCGATAAATAAAAATTCTTAATAAAATGTTTATACAAAATTAACAAAATAAATACAATATTTAAATGATCTCAATTGATTGGAAACAATAATTTAAATAAATCGATCGAAGAATTCGCAGAATTAATATCAACCCTAACGCTAATTGCTTTCACTGTTTACCAATTATGAACTCTAACTGGTTTACATTTACTCAACATGTATACACGCTATTCGATCGAATTATTTTCTAGAAAAAATTAATTAATTAATTCTTCTTTCAACAAAAATTATAAATTTACGAAAATTTTAATTCAGTAACTTAAATAAACCAATGTCAAAATAAATATAATTAAACAAACCGCAATATTGCGCTACCATAACGGCTCGATTTTTAACCATTAACACAACAAATTATTTTATATTATTATTGGAACGCAAATCGATACGATTTACAATATTAATGACTAATACAATTTGTAATAAATATTAACCTGACTGACCTACTTTTATAATAATCGATACACACCACATACATTCAATCGTAATATTATCTTCAATTCCGATAAAACACGATGCTTTAAGCAAAACTTTGATGATCTTCGATTGCGATCTAACCAACCTTAGTATGATCCTTTGGAATTAGATGGAACAACAGAAATCTCGCTCGTTAAATATTCATTTCCCTTAGCCACAGTTTCATTCTCTTTCGAAAACCCGACGGTCGTCGTTCGTCTCGCTTAAAAATTAACAGCCGTACGTGAATACCGAAAGGGAGGATAGAACGAAAGAGAAACTGACAGAGAAAGAGAGGGAGAGAGAGAGAGAGATGGAGATAGGAATATAGGATAAAAGAGAGAGAGAGAGAGAGGTGTGTACCGGTTTTCGCATTCGATTGTCCCGCTTGCATGCACGTAAAGGTCCGATAGCGGTACGGTACCGAACGAGTTATTCAAATCCTGTAGGAAGAGTCCCTCCCCGGCTCGTTCCAACCGATTTTCCTCTCGCTCCACCACCCTCCCCACCAACGAGTTTTCCTGTCTCTCCCGCCCACCCTCGTAAATAACGTTATTTATTCGCGAATTTGTTTTTCCCTCGCGGTACCCACCGCGAACACTGGGACGCCGACTGAATGCATAAACCGTTTTCTCTACCAAAACCACCTAGCCTTCATCGTTTTTCTTTTCTTTTCTTTTCTTTTCTTTTCTTTCCTTCTCTTCACTTTGTTTTCCCCTACTTCTTCTTCTTCTTCTTCTTCTTCCTCTTCTTTTTGTGATCTACGAAAGTAGACTTTAGCTATCGTCATCGTCATTGTCATCGTCCTTAACTTTTTCTTCTTTCTTACTTTTTGATCTAATCCCAATTATCTGACACACCTTACATTATTATATCGTCTCCTTCTTTAATCCCCAAAACGACAAAGTTTCTCTATTCGCGATTACGATGATCCTTGGGAAAATGGGATCAGCAACACGAATTTGCTCGAGTTATGCGCATGAAAATTCCTCTCGTTTCTATCCCATCGAAATATTATCTAGAGAGGGTGAGAGAGAGAGAGAGAGAGAGAGAGAGAGAGAGAGAGAGCTGCTGGTAGGTAGGGGTAGTTTCGAAAGAACACGAGGGATAAAACATGGAATCTAATACGAGATGCTTCCCAACCGATGTTAGGTGTGTATCTGTGTCTGTTATGCGTATGTTAGTGTGTATATGCGTATAAATGTATACGTGTACGTGTGTTTGTCTGTGTGTGTGTTGTAATAAACGTGGAAAGTTTTCGATGACCGAAAGAATTTCTGATAACGGTGTTTCCTACGGCACGAAACGAACACCAGCACAGCAGTACAGAGTGCTGTAGTACTGCAACAACACTGACGCAGTTTTCACAGAATGTAATATGTACCGCGCATGTATTTATGTAGCTACGTAAACGCTTTCGAGCTTTTCGAAATTTGCTCGGTCATCGAGAGAAAGAGAACGAGAGAGAGAGAGAGAAAGAAAGAAAGAGAGAGTTTGCGATAAAAGCTTCGATAATAGAAAAATAGAGATAACCGGTTGATCGTTGTTTAAAATAATACCCACCGTATAATACATGCATCCGTGATATTACCGTTATCGGTAAACGCTCGCATGCTCGCATTTAATCTTACGATCGAGAACGATTAAGATAATACTATTTTTTATTTCGTTATATTTCGGAAAAACCATGAGGAATGGTGGTATGGGGATGGCGGACGAGATGGCGGTGGGGGATGAAGGTTTGGGGTTGAATAAATAAAGCTTGAAAAATCTACTACCATGTCAAAACGTTCCAAATTTTTCTACGGGCCAAACGTTGGTTTTGGTGTGTGTTGTTGTTAGTTTTTATTTTAATATTTTTTTATCTTTTTTCTTTTTTTTTTTTTTTTTAAAACACATCGAACCCGTTCTTTTTTTTCTTCGAAATCTTTTTGGTTTTGTTTTTTACTCTTATCAAACGTCATCGATAACACAATAATTCGTTTTTCCCGCACACCAGATTAACTATAGTAAATCCGATTTTTTCCAAAACAACGCGCTGGAAGTCTCGGCGCATTGTAAAACCGGCTCCACAACCACCCGTCGTCTATTCCAACTGTATGGAACAAACTGTGTAATCGACTGTACGCTTGGAAACGAATCACGGGCCATTTGTTGTATTAAAATGTGATTAAAACATCGTGAACGAATTGTGATTTATATTTCTGAAATATGAACTTATTCGCGTCCAGGGTATTTTCTCGCATAAAGCGCCAGTTCACGCTTGTAAAATAAATTTTGACGTTAAATACGCGTTTCCCTTTTCTACTACTACGATCAAATCGTACATGTACGAATTATATATATATATTTATTTATCGCGCTTAATAACGAATTAAAACGAGTTTCCCGATTAACTGGTTTTTTATTATTCATCGCTTAATACGTAAAACACGGTTATCGCCTATTTTAATTCTTATCATTTCCATAAATAACAAAATATATCGTAAATCTTTATTCTTGTTTGATATTAACGAGCTTATAAAATTAATTAAAAGAAAATAATATATATAATAATAATAGTAATATGTATTAAAAGTAATATCCAAAAAAAATAATAATAATAATAATAACATTTAAATATAAATATAAAAATAATGTTTTTAAAAAACACGTGAATGAGTTGACAAATTTCGGACTTAAGAGAAACAATTTTTTCTATTTTTTTTACAATAACAGATTCTGTTTTTTTTTTTATTGAAGCTTTGAAGCTTAAAACTTTTCAACCCTGTTCTTCGTATCGTAGAGTGAAAAAAAAAAAGAAAAAAAAGAATATATTCCATTGATACGCCAAAGTAGAAATGATTGATTCGGCGTTAATTTTAAAAACATAATGATGTACGATCTAACGCGTTCCACTTTGTGAAATTACCAGAGAACAGTGAAGATAACTACGATAATGACAATGACGACGACGACGATCGTCATTGTGCTCGGGGAAGCGTTATCGATTTATTCCACTTCCAGCAATCGTGCAGTTTTGCGTATCAAGCTTAAGTCATGCGAGTAGATAATGGACAATTGATCATTCGCAATGGCTATTTCTAATCCAGTACCATTCACGACCACTGATTTACAATACATATGTTCAAATATTACCTCGGACTCCAATCGAAAATCGAAATTTTAATCAAATACAAAGTTTTAATCTCTTGATCGTTTTATCGACAAAATATCTACAAAATATATAAAACGAACAAATTGTGCCCACCTACTAAATCGGAAGTATTTGAAAAAAGAAAACAAAACAAAACAAACGAAAAAAAAAAGACCGAAATATATGATAGAGTAAAAGAAACAAACGGAGGGGAATTAAATAAAAGTAGATAGGATCGACGTTCTTTCGAATAACATTTCAATATTTCGATTTAATCGATGAATCGTAAAACGATGCGTTTTGGTAATTGCAAAACGAGAAGGTAACCTGTTCCGTTATGTCTCTGCGTCATTGCTCGCCAACTCGATCGGATCGGTGATTTTAATGTGTCGCGAGTACGTTGCCTACGGCCCTCGGTGTTCCACGCATCAATGATGACGTAACGTGTGTGAAATCAATTAAATCAATTAGCGGTACGAGTGGACGCAGCCGTACACACACACACACATATACATACCCGCATACCTATCTAAATACATACCTATATACATACATACATACATACATGCGTATGTATTATTATACATACGAGCGCTCACTTTACCTATATTCAAACTTATTCTACATACCTACACCACTTATAATTCTTTAACATTGCTTTCTTTTACTTTTAAACTCATTTCTTCCGCTTGGTGTTTAATTAAACCGCGCGCTCTTAATTTCCTCGCTCACTATTCAACGTATCGCACAACAAAACTTTTAACCTCCCTCCCTTCACCCTATTCCCCCTTCTCCTCCTCCTCTTCCACCCCTAACTTTTTATTAAATCCAACATTTTTCTTCCCTATTTTATATTTCGTTACTTCACATCAGACCGTTTAAATATATCTTCTACCTCTAACACCTTTGTTGCAATTTTTTCCCCTCTCTCTCTCTCTCTCTCTCTCGTTCCTGCGTAATTAACAGAGCTTCCACAACGAGAACAGATTTTCTTTTTAGGATGAATTGGTATTATTCTTTCCTTTTTTCAAACGCATGACCGATAATACCGTACGATCGATATTTCGTCGATTATTAACGAGCCTCGATTTAAATCACTTCATTTTCGCTTTAACGCATCCCGATATCGCGAAAACGTAACTATCATCGATCGTTTCTATAATGTGTCACCCATATCAAATCGATGATGATAATCGATAGATATCGTCAATGAAAGTCTCTTTCTCTTTTTTCATCGTTGGATTACGTTACTCAAACGCATATGCCACGTTTATTTATTATGCGATGAAAATTTCAATGAAAATCCAACGCGACAGAATGTACGACAGTTTGATCCAAATATTTATAAAATGTGTTACAAATGAAATATTTATATGAAACATATTTTAATACGAACATAAATAATTTTATTTATTTTTATTTATTAAAATTGCATTTATTTCTCTGATTTATCTAATATCTATATTATCGTAGATTCTAAATGAAACGTTATAAATTTTCTGTGGGTTACTTTATATCATATTAATATTAAATATTTTCTTTACTAATATCAGGTAACCCAGAAAATTCGTACCGTTTCTAAGTTCATGTATTATTTATTTCTACATCAATTAAAACTATACGAACTTTCTTGGTTACCTTATATTATAATGTATAATATATTGCTTATTGATAACATGTAACCGTGAAAGTTTATGCTATTCTTAATCAATAAAGGTAATTGATACGCAACCGGTAAGAACGGCAGGTACTTTCTTGATTATCTAATATAATCATTATATATATTTGATATATAAAAATAAATATAAAAAAATTTTAAAAAGACTAATACTAAATACTTATTTCCATATTTGAACTATTTGATATACATCAATTAATGTCTATCAATATCACAATATTCTATTCAGTTTCAAAGTTTGCACTTTACCATAAAGTCAAATTAAATTAAATTATAAAACTAGAGTGGGTTGAAAAGTGTTGAGCTTCGACAAAGAAAACTTCTATTATTTTACCTAAATAAAGAAAAAAGTTTAACCACAAAAAATAATTATTTCTACGTTAGATTCGAAACTTTCTCATCAATTGTTTTCGGTTACTCTAAAGTAATTCATTTGTTTTTACACAAATATACTACCTTTATGAATTCAAGTAAGGATTTCTAACTTTTGGTCTATAGGGTATAAATGTACGCTTATTCTGATTAAAGAAAAATAAATTTTAGTTTGTAAAAGTGAATCCATAGGTGGTGGTAATAACCCGTAGAGAAGTTTGGATCAAAGAAAAGCTAATTTAAGCCCTTGAGTATTTCGTATTAGTAACCTCCGCAGCCGACGCCTCTCGAGGATCGTCTTCGTAGATACTAGTGTGTATACCAGCAAAGGCTCCTAGCACGGAGTACCAACCATGCTTACCAAGCTCTTGGACGAGGTCCTTGAGCAAATGCAGACCCTTCGAGAGTAGCAGCTGCCGCACACTGGCTGGTGGTGGTGGTCCTTGTTCTCGAAACGCGTTAACGGGGATCGTGCTCTCCGAGGATCTGGAAATTTTCCTACGCAAATCGAGTTCTCGTCGTTCGTTATCGATCATCTTACGTTATATTCTGAGATATATAACCTTCTTCGAGAAATAACGCAGAGTTTGTAAGATCAATTTTCCATTGTCTTAGGAAAAATCAAATGAACTTCTTATTCTTCCTCTCTCATCCCGAAACGTGGATGAAAATTTAAATTTTGTATTATAATAATTTAGATTAATTTAGTACTACTTTCTGATTTTGAATTATATTTTGTAGATATACACAAAATAATTAATAAATAAGATTGAAACATTTTCTTTTTTATTTTTCAAAATTTGTCTCCAACATAAATAAATATAAATATTGATTTTATTGCACCGACGTGCAAAATTCACTATTACATATTTTTTCAAATTATTTCGCAAGTTAATTCACATATCTCGACATTGTACCCTTTCTATTAAAAAAAAGAAAATCAATCTATCACGATTAAATAATATTTCTTAATTTAATGATAGTGTATATACGTACGAAATATTTAATTATACTCATTTTAACGAAACGAAAAGTCCCGCGAAAAAGGAGATGATTTTTACTAGAGAGAAAACGTGAAAGGTTAAAGATAGTTGAATTTCCTCGAACGGGGGATGAGATAGAACGAACAGCTAGCTAGCAAGCTAGCTAGCTAGCTAGGAGGAGGTATGTCGATAGTTAAAGCAATAACGATCGGCACTCCTTCGAATTAGCGTCGTAGAACGGTCTGCAGGAAGGCCGTTGGTGGCCCGTAGAACGGACCATACAGCATCCATCCGGATCAACCGAACGAGGGCCCATCTGGGACGGATGTTCCAGCTCTTGGGTTTGGTCCTCCCTGTTACAGCTGCGTCAGCTCCGTTAACATCGTTACCGCTATCGTCGTAATCATATTTCGCCGTACAAGACCGCCCGTGCTAAACGAGATTACTCCGTCCTAGTAGGGGAAACGAAAAGAGAAAGGAAGAGCGAAAGAGAGAAGAATATTGAAATAAAAAAAAATAAAAAATGAACTTATACCTCGGTAGGATACCTTCCAACGATGTATCAACGAGCCAAGCTTACGTAACTTTTGATTCACTCACTCACTCATTCTCCCTTTCTCTTTATATCCCTCTCTGTATTCTTGTTTTAACCAACCCCTTAACGTCAACTCTTTAATTGAGCCAAATTATGCTAAGCTACCTATCCGAAAAATGATTAAAAATTACTTTAATACGGATTTTATCGTTTATTAAGTTTTTTTTCTTTTTTCTTTTTTTTCGAACAAAATTACCAACTAATAAAATAATTCTTTTATTACGCTATTGTATTTTAATCTACCTGCTAGAACATAATTTCGTTTAAAGCTTTGAACTAACAATAAAATGTACGGAATTAAATATATATGTACTTTTTTTTGTGCTGGAAATAAATTGAAATTTACTCAATTTATTCAGATCATCGAGGATTGGATAGCTTTTTGCATAAATTTGCCTAATTCTTGACCACTTACAAATTAATCGACTCGTTGCTCTTTGATCGATACATTTCACCATTTCACGCTTATCAAATTATAAGAACAAAATTTTCGAGAGAGCATACGAGGGAAAAAAGGGGAAATAAATATATTAACCTGGAAATTTTGATCTAAAGATAATGATTAACATATTATACATAAATATCCCTAAAAATATTTTTCTAAAAATTTATTTCATCGGCTAAGGATTATATAAGCCAATTGGTGAATAATGATTTAAAAAAGATGACTAACTCATAAGAAACAATTATAATCTCGAAATAACGTTTTGTTAAAGACTCTAAGAAAATGAATATGAATATTTTTTGCAAAAACTCGGACAACTGTTTTCATTAAATGGCTGTTCTGATTAAAGAACTGGGCTTCGAGCCATCACTTAACTGTTTATTCCTATCCGTTCGCGAATTCGGTTTGTCTTCTTGTTCATTTATTGATAATATCGAAATATTGATACATCGAAACTCGCGATTGATAAACTAATAACGAAGTAAGCAATGCATGTTAACCAATTTTTACATGCTTTTTTTGGCACGAAATCAAGTAAATTAATGCTCGATCTCACCACTACTAACGCGATTAAATACGTAAAGAGAGAAAATAAGTACATTTATTAATTGCACTGTTAATTAAATGAATTGAAATCAATGAAACAAGAAGATCCTGGCTAAATTTAAAATTAATACAAACATACATATATAAATATGTAAATGGGAAGTTACAATTTTCTAATACATTAAACGTCAGCCATTAGCTCGATAGTGCTTACGTTGCACCATACTAATTCTATGGACACCGTAAGCATTATCGATTATCAGATTTCACCACGAGGAGATTACTGCGTCAGAAATTCGTTTGGAAATTAATTAATAAATCTCTAAAATTAAAGAAAATAAATAAATAAATATTTAATCGTAATTATACATATTCTATTATTGATTAGTATGATTTCAGTGGGATCATGAATTTTCAATAGTTTTCCTGAAACTTTAAAAAGCATGAAATGATGGTGAACATCTTTCTAAAACCATAGAAAAATATAAGATCCTCTTATTCTGGTTAGAAATCCTCTTACCTAATTTCAATTAATTCACACACCGTCGATTATGACTTCATAAACTTGTAAATAAAATGAGATTTAATTACATATTAAATTTTGTTATAAAATATTATTTAATTACGCAGGAATAAATTAAAACACGGAAAGCGAACACGTTACGTCGTTTAAAATTATTATGATGTGTCGTGTGTATGTGTGAGTCACCTCTTACTTCCTAATTATCTTAACCGATCGTGCGAGAATGTTTTTCTATGTGTGCTTGAAAAAATAACGAATTTCCTGAAATTCACCGAGCGATATAAATATAGCTGATGTTTGCCTCGTTTAACTTTGACCTACACCTACGGTTATCTCTTTTTTTCTATACATTCAATCATGTGAATTGTTACTATACGTAAAAATAAAAAATAAATACGTACGTTATAAAATAAGCTTCTAAAAATAATAAACATAAAATGAATGTATTGACAAAAGAATGTTTTTACTAATGTATCTTTTATATATTTATGAAGATAGATTTTTATTTATTTTTTAATATCTAGATAATTAAAAAGTATATGTATATGTGTATATTTATATTTGCTCTTCGATAGAAATAATTCTTAAATTGTAATCTTGAATATTTGATAAGCTTAATTAAAATGCATGTGCATGTTAAAAATATATAGAATATTCCAGTTTTTTTCCTTAAAATTTCACCAACGCATTCTATGTGTTGTGTGTTATGATTTTTTAATAAAACATTTGAAGACCCGTGTCTTTATAATATTTTGTTCTTATTTTTACTTATAAAACATGCTGTTAAAAATTAGCAAAGCAAAACAAGATCTTTTGTATAAAGCGTGATAAAAAAAAAAAAGTTTCGATATTTAAAGTGCTTATAATATTCACCGAGAGGAATACAAAATGTTGAATTAACATGGATTTCGATGTAATTAAACTTTAACTATTTCAGAGCGTTCGATATCATCGTAAGCAAGTCTTCCGGCAACATATTGAATGTACACAGATGAATTTACTTAAAAATACATGTGACAGAAAATGTTCCCGGAGACATGTGATAGGAAATATCCCTGAGGACATGTGATAGGAAATGTCCCTGGAGTCATGTGATAGTAATTGACCCAGGGACATACATATATACGCAATGTTCAAAGGGACATATCCTGATTATTATGCCATTGCAATTATTTATATTAGAATTTTTTCTAAAGTATATTTTATAAACTTACATGAAAACTATACCTTTTCTAAAAGTTTAAAATACATCGAGAATATAAATGTATCAAATTTATTTCTAACAGTTAAATAAATTATATTTTATTTGAGATATTTCTTTATAGAAAATACACCTGGCTATAAATAATTAGTCAAATAATTATTTATTAGGAGTATTTAACGTACATTCATAATATCCCATGAAAGTGATTTCAGAAATAGATTTACATCCTACAAAGCATGTGATAAATTTTAATCCTCAGTTGGCTTTCATTTTTTCTTTATTTTATTCTCTTACTCTCTATTATTATGCTAGTAAAACATTTTTTCGATCATTCTTATCAATCGCATTGTTGCACTTTTCGTGTCGTGCTTTAAATCGTTTGTACCCGCTCCGTGGCTATCTCGTATGTCCCACCTCTCGTCATATCCCCCGCAAGTCTTACCCAATCAATATTTCCTCGTTTCTTCTCCTCCACCACTTAAATTACACCCTCCCTTTAAAACCTTTCACTTTTCATTTCGCTTGAAAATTTTCTATACCCTCTTAAAAACGAGTTTCACTTTAACAATACATTTACGTACGTAATATAATTTAAAAGAAAAAGAAAAAGAAAAAGAAACATCTTTAATCTCAAATGATTCTACCAATCGTAATACTGTTTACGCTCGTATATTTTCGAAGAGTCCCTCTATGTATACTTGGCACGTTTTAATGAAACTATAAACGTAACGACGTAGACGAATCGTCCAGTGAAAAGTTCTCTCCCAAAGAGAGAGAAATGCAGAGTAGGAAGACGGCAGAGGTAGAAAGGGGTGGTTAGGGGTGGGGAGGGGTAAAGGTGAAACGTGCACCTGATCGAAAACGAGTGAAAGAGGGAGAGGGAGAATAAACGAGTTCAGATAAATGTTGGCAAGAAACGGGACGATGTTGGAAGGGTAAGAGTAGTAGCAGAGTGTCGCGAATGGTGGTAGTGATGGTGATGGTGATGGTGGTGATGGTGATGGTGGTGATGGTGGTGGTGGTGGTGGTGGCGGTGATGGTGGTGGTGGTGGCGGTGGTGGTGGTGGTGGTAGGGTACGAAGACTACGAGGGTCGAATGACAGGGCCACATCTATTGGCTGTTCGGTAGGATCGTCACGTTCACCACGACAATTTATGACGATTGGAATAGCGGCCAGTTCAGCCGTTATACGTTCGTGCAACGGGCTCGGACTACCAAAGTCCAAGCAAAAGAGAGAAGAAAAAAGGCAGCTTACTAAACTAGTTCAATTAACGAGAAGCATCGAAAAAAGGATTCAAGAAGATTCATCCTAACTCTTATTCTAACGAACTTTTCTAATGAAAATAATCCTTATGTGCGTGCATGCGTGTGTGTGTATGTGTGTGTGAAATTGTATTGATAAGAAATTTTACTCCTTTGTTTTTTCCTTCTTCCCCCCCCTTTTTTTGTTTTTAAATATTTAACACCATCTTTTTATATTATTTCGAATAATATTTCCCCCCGATCGCATTAATTATATCTACCGTCTGATTATTAATTAGAAATGTATAAACTATTCCCTGCATGATTTATAGCTTCGAATGTTTTCGACTAAGCGCTTATAACAATATTAAAGTCCATTAAATCAATTCCATTGATTAATGTATTATTATCATATGAGATATTATTTTCAAATATCGAACCATACGATCTTGTTTCTTTTCCGTTCGATTTTAAATTATAAATATGTGAGATTGATTGAATTAATTATCCGAGATATTAATATAAACGTAGAGACGAAATATTTTCTTCCTGTTTTATTTACTTTCTTTTTCTTTTTCTTTTTTCTTTTTTTTTTTTTTTTGAAATAAAAAATAAAATTAAAATAAATGGCTGAATGTAAAAGCACAAATAAATGGATTATTATAAATTTTCATTTACACGTGATTAAAATTCGATACTACACTAACTCCTATGATTTCAACGTAGAACATACGATATAATAGGTGCCCTGGGTACACCGTAATAATGGATTCCGTTGGTAATGAATTCTATGCATCGATGTGCATAAACTAACGTGAATATCAGAATGTTGGAATAATAATATAGTTTACGCTCTCTCTCTCTCCCTTTCTCTCTCTCTCTCTCTCTCTCTCTCTCTCTCTCTCTCTCCCTCTCTCTCGCTACCTCTCTCCCCCCTTCTCTTTAGATATTTGCTGCCTATGCTTTATTCGTTTATGATTCATTTCATTCCTGCATCTCCGAACTAAAATACGATAAACTTCCGTTCTAGATACACCACAAACGTTCGTTCGCGTTGCTATTTCCTCTTTCCTATTCTCTCTCATTCTCTCCCACTCTTTCCCCTCCCTCCTTCTCTCTCTCTCTCTCTCTCAAATGTATTATAATTTTTTTTTCCTTAAACCATGCACATAACACCGATACCTGCGAAGTAAATCATTTCTAAAATGCAGATTATTCCGATAAATCATACGAAGAACCGCTACAAGAAATAGCAGTCACTATGTATGCTATAATATAATATATCATAAATAACATATAATTTATCTTCCTAATTTTCTACTATTTAATTCATTAATATCTCATACAGGAATCATTCAAAGATCAAATTAATTAACTTTACTTTAAAAATGTTATAAAATTTTCTTCTTAGTTCCAAAGTATTTGATTTGTGCTGAATTTTTATGAAATCAATTTCTTTAATTATTTAATACAACACTACACTAAATACCTAAAATTTAAATGATCCTTAAATAATATATTTTTAGAAATGAATTGATTTTGCAAACATCCTACTCATTTATATATAAATTAATTAATATCCTTAATAAAATTACAAAAATAAATGTTACTTTAATGAATTTCATTAATAAATATTTATTTATAAATATATAGATATTAATTAATTTTTAATAATTATTATTGTTCATCGATAATTGATGATACTAAGGAAGATGGAAAATACAATTTCATGAGAGATATCTCGAAAACATTGAGAGGGAATCTTTTGTCAGTGATGTGATGCACAATTTCGTTTCTATCTTCTTATCGGTGTCCCAAAGGATGAATTTAATAAGGAGCCAAAATAATCGTATTCCTCGTTCGAGAGATTCCGTCAGACGAAAGGGAGAGAGAGAGAGAGAGAGAGAAAGAGAAATGAGAGAACACAGATGAAACCTTATTCCCTTTTCAAAACAAACCGACATCACGAAACACCGTTGGTATTTAGAGCCAACGAGGAAATGCTGGACACAAATGTGAATTTTCCATCGTCTAAAGAGAGACAAAGATAAATAAAGATAGAGATAGAGAGAGAGAGAGAGAGGAAGTAGAGAAAGTGGTTGAACAGAGATGAAACACCACCGAGATTGTACTAATTAAGTCCCATCCAACACTAATTGCCTACGTTTCTAGCTACCTCGTCGATATGCTTCGAAGCATTTGCCGTTCGTCGATACGCACACATTTATCGATTAACAACTTGCCAGAGGAAATGTAGACTTTACTAAACTTGTTGATCATATAGTATAACAATTATTATTACTATTATTATTATTATTATTATTATTATTATTCGAATATACGATATTAATATCTTTAATATATTTTATTATAATATTAGAATATATAATTTTTTATAAGAATACGTGAGTGAGTTGAAATAAACATAAATCATTTTCCTTTTGAGCAAATTCATTCTTTCATTTAAAGAAATTAATAAAGAATTGTGTTATTTTTGTTGAGATTCGCGTAATTTTTCAACCCACATATTTAATATGAAATTATTTTTTATAATATGTAAAGTTATATATGGGCAACGATATTTTGTAAATTATTTGACCCTTGATATCATTCATCTTGATGTCCAATTTTAGGACCAAAAAATATTTCTTTAAACTTGTCACTGACTTTATTTTAAACTTCGACGAAAGATAAATGTTCTTCACCATTTCTAAATTTAATTTACTAAGAAACGATTTTTCAAGTTACGCAACGTGTGTGACGAACGGTATGACAGCTAGAACGAACTTACGAAAACTGCGTATAAAAAACTCAAATTATACGATCTAATTGGGTGCCGTGTATATTGAAGGAAAAAATCCAAACTATAGCCGTTGTTCGGTAAAATAAAAAATAAACACAATATTAATTAACAATGCGTATTAAATACACGTATTATAAAAAAAAAAAAAAAAAGTAAAAAAAGAACGGTTTAGGTTTGTTAGTAAAAGGAGAATGAAAAATTGATGGATCCAATTAAACGTGACAATTTACTTTCAACGTGGTCTAATTGCAATAAAACAACTATCCTCTTAAGTAGTCACTCGTCGACATAAATATCAACTAGAATTATGTTGCATCGATTCAACCGCATAACAAGCAGTCGTACGAAAATCCGATTAACGTCCGGTCATTACCATGGCTGCTTAATTTGAAATATAACGTCGATCGATTTTACTACCCAATTATCTTTCCTACGCAAAATTAAAATCGGCACGTGACTTCGTTTTCAATTAACTTTTATTATAATAATAATAGTAATAATATATAACAATCACCATAGTAACAATAATCATTCAATCGTAAAAGTTAATTTTGATGATTCTCCAATCGAAATAACAACGTCACTCGTAAACACTTAACTCGTACATCTTACTTCCACACAAAATTCAATTCAATTAATTTAAATAACCCTATATAACCCATGTACAATTTTATCTCTATGAAAAAATACTGATCAAATAAATCAAATGATTAAAAATAAAGTACAACAATTGCGATCTACTAGGTCGTAAAAAAAAATGTAATACTTTTAAAAAATTGAGCCACCATATCTCTCTTTTATAAATAAATAAAAAAAAAAAAAAAAAAAAAAATAGAATTTAATTGGACCGCGTAGGGGAAAAAAATTTGGAAAACCATCCTGACGAACGTTATAAAACCTAAATTTGGAATATTTGATCTTCCAACTGTTCGTTGATATTTTTTTATCGATGAAGCAAGGCGACAAATAATCCATAACAAATACAAACACGCATACACCCACGCACGCGCACACGCACACACAGACATACAGATACGCATAAAAAAAAAAAAAAAATAAATAAATAAGAAAAAAGACGCAAGTACTTTAACGAGCAGAAGCAACCGGCGTCAGCGTGCTTTTAATCGACTTTACGAATCGATGATGAGAGCACAGCTGCTGGGCTGAGGGGTGGATTAGGGGGTGAGTGGATTCAGGAGGGGTGGGATAGGGGGAATGGAGCTTTCAAACGCGCGTACATATTTTAAAATACTTTGTCGATGGGCGCGATAACCGCGTCGCGTCGACGTGAAAACGTCGAAGGAAAAGCCGTTAAAGCCGACGCATCGCTTTTAATCAAGTTTTGCAAGTAGTTCGATGGTCGGGGCTTTTTGATCGGACGATGCTCAAAAAGAGCAAGGGGTTGGGACGATATTGAATCTGCGGATAACTTTTCCAACGAACGAACGAACGAACGAACGAACGAACGAATGAACGAACGAACGAACCAACCAGGTGCTCGCGTCTTTCTAACAAGGGAAACAAGAGGACAAGAAGAGAAGGGGTATCTTCTATGCTGCAGCACGAAGATCGTGTTAAAGATGGTCCAAGCATAATAATAAAAACAAATATTAAAGATAAGAAAGAGGGAAGGGAGAGAATGTGCTCCAGAATCAATTAATAAACAGCATTTTTAATATCTAAAATTATTCAATTAATTTCATATTTAATATGATTCTTTTCTTTTCTATATTTCTTTTTCTTTTGACAAGAATAAAAAATAATGTTCCTTGCTGTAACGTTGTAACCATTGAATGTAAAAATTATTCGGAGAAATTAATTATCGATTAATATTTTTAATATATGATTTTTTTTCTAAGATCATAATAATAATCAAAATAAATTACCCATATATTAAATGTGTAGGTACTTTGAAGAAAGCATAAGAAAAAAGAAAATAAATAAATCAAAATCAAAACTATGGAATATTTGTGAATATTTTCTAAAGAAAAAAAGAAATGGTTGCAAGATTTTCGAATAATTTTCTTCTAATAGAAACTAGAATATGAGTCGATTTCATATACGTGAGTGGTAGTTTACCGTGTTAACCCATTACTTTTCGCAATTTCGCGAGTAAAACCTTTCAGCTCTGTTATACAAGACGCATAAACAAATGGGTAGACACATAACCGAGGCAACGATGCTCGAAACAGGCGGCGTTATACAATACGTATAAACAATCCTGTCTTTTTCTCTTTTTCTCATTTTTATTCTATGAGTGTGTGGGGGTATAACCGTAACTCTATGAAAACGCGCGTTTTACGAAAAAAGATAATAAAGAATGTTCTCTGCATTGTATTGTTCGACGTCGTGTGCGTTAACATTTGTAAAACATATAAGTATATCACGTAAATACGATTCTATACGACAATCGAATGTCGAATTTACTTATTAGTTTGTTTAGAATCCGTGTCACGAATTTCTTTACTCTGTTACTTCGATTTCAACTAATTGAAAATTTTCATCAAAATTTACGTTTACGAAATGATCAATGGGATAACGTGACTGGAAAAAGAATAAGGCAAGATAAGAAAATTTCAGAGAAGATCATTTCAAAAGGACAACAGAGGAAAATGAAATGATAGTCGAAAAATTGGAGGAACAACAAAACAAGAATATACCACAGGTATAAGGGAAAGGAGATGAGAGAAGAAAGGTGAGAGATATGTCGCAAGGTATAGTCTCTAAGAGATCGAAAAGGATCAGAGATGGATATGCCGTAGGTGTCGTCGTCGTCGTCGTCGTCGTCTATAGTGGTGAAGGCCCAACTCGTAGAGTCGAAGTCGAAAAGCTGACGTTTCGCTTACGTGCAGAAACTGACAAACGCGAGCATAGTTATATTCTCTCTCTCTCTCTTTCTCTCTCTTTCATTTTCTTTTTCTCTCATCTAGATGGATTTATCGAGCGAGCATCGAGGGCCCATTGAAAGCGACGAAAATTGGACTAACGGACAGTAGAAACGTGCGTGGAAGAGAAAGAAAGAAAGAAAGACGGAGAGAAAAAAAAGAGAGAGAGAGAGAGAGAGAATGATAAAGAGTGTGGATACAGCATTCCAAAGATTCTAGTAACAGCACGTGCCACTAAACTAAAAGAGAAAGAGAAAAAGAGTGAAAGAGAAAGATGCATCTCGAGTTTGATCTCGTTTGCAGTGTCGCGTCTGACTTGTTCTTCCGGACACTATCGTTGTAAATATAGGTGTGTGTATATGTATATATATAGGTAAAAGGTCTCTTATACAAAGAGAAATACTGCAGTCAGGTTTCGTGACTCCATCTAAAATCGTCCATTCGTTGACTTTGATAAACGAACGCTGTCTACGATGCGATTTCCACCAGACTGCATCCTTCTGCCTGATTCACTCGATCCACCCTAGTCAATCCTCCACCCCCAACCACCTTACCTCTACACCCCAAGCTCTCTTTACACCCAGTCCGCAAACGTCTAATGCCTACGGGGTATCACGTCGAACGAAAGATACGAGAAAAATTTTTTATCGTCTATACTTCAATTAATCGTAAAATTTGATCAATATCGAAAGATTTTCAATTACTAATGAGTGTGTGTGTGTGTGTGTGTGTATAAAGATTATAATAGTTTTTTTTTTTTTTTATAACGGAATGTTTATTATTTTTGAAATTTATTGAAACGTTTAATCGTTTGATCGAAAGTTTAATAATTGCGTTACAAGATTTATATCTGCATTTATTGGTAGTAACTCTGATCGCTAAAATTGCTGTATATAGAAACGGATTATAAGATTGAATGATAATTAATCGCATTTAATGAACATTAATTCAATCCCGTTATAGTTGATTGAAGATATCAGTGCATGCATTGATTCTGATTTTGTTCTATCTTATTCGCGAGAAAAAGCTTGAATATTATCGAACATTTTTATTTTTAATTGTATCTGTGTGTAAATATTTTTAAAGGATTACTTTTATGCCCCAGAAATATATAAAACGTATTATATTTTTTGTTAATGAAATAATAAAATAAATTTTAAATTTACATCACCAATTAAAAAATCCTATGGTAACTCCAAAACACTCAGCCACATTGTAGGTCGATGTTGAGGTGGGTTGATAGTAGGTTGAAAGTAAAATTGAAAATAAAATCGACGTTGACGTAGGTCGAAATCCTCGTTGGTTGTCTGAATAAAGAATTCGAAAATAATCTAAAGAAGAAAAAAACAAAATAATCAATACATATTTGTTATAATAAAAAAAATATTAAACAGATTTTATAACAAAGTTTAACATGTAAATTTATTACATATATATATATTCATTTATATGTGTTAGTAATTGTGGATTAAGTGAACAAATTATAAAAATTAATGATATTATTTATTTTATAATAGAGATAACTATATATAGAATAAAATAAATCTGAAAATTAATTTTTTCCACTGTCTATTATCATAATTATCAACACATGTAATAGTTACATATGTATATATTAAACATACATATTAAATATATATACATATATCTATAATGCATGCAATTATTAAAATAATATATTCGGCAGTAATATACGTACGGCATGATGAATCAAGATGTTTCCATGTGAAGAGTTCAAATACTACTGAAAATTTATCCTATAACCTCTAACGGTCACGGCCGACAGTTGTTTTCGTTTACCACTTTCTTAAGCGAGACCAAGTTTCCTACAAGGATAGAGGACAAAAATACAATGTTATGTTCGTCGCGTGTTAGTTTCTATCTATCGTTGTTACAGTAAGCTTTATTCGAATATTGTTATCTAATAAAATTGGTGTTCGCGTTTAGGTATGTATATGTGTATATGTTATATGCTCATAAAAATGCATGTATGATATGTATGTATCGTTTTGTTAATATGTACGTATTTATAATAATATATATTTGATTTATTATAATAATATGTAATATAATTGCACGTATATATTTGTATATGCATATTCGTAGGTATGCATTTATGATAGGTTCTGACGTACATCTGTGTCGTGTTCGTAATTATGCACATATGTATATATGTTTATCTATGCGTCTATATACACATACTGAACATCAAATAAGTGTGACATAAAATTAGATCAATAATTACAATTAATAATTTGAACAAATTAATATATGTATTTGAAAATAACTTTACTAATTACCTTTAATTACGGAAACGAAATTATCTTTGATAAGACCGGTAGCCATCTTGATACGAAAATGATGTCATCTGAAGTCTCGATTGACACTGCACATGCGCACAACGTCACTTTCCATTGCACATTCTCATCAATTATGAATTTCACGATTTATTATTGAAAATCTGGTAATATTTCATAAATAAAATAATTAATTAATCATTCTATTATTGTAGCATATATTATTAGTTAAAAACCTTTGCTAATTGATTAATTGTATTAGTAATTCAAATACCGCGGAAGCATGTTAATGTCAAAGTTTGGGATTACGTTAATCAAGCGGATTATTTTGATGTTAGGTGTACTAAGCACATTAATATCATTATAATTATTCGAACAGTTTTCTGGTGGTGAATCGAAATATATAAAATATAAATATATGAAGGTATTAATAGCTTCTCAAGGCTGATTTCAAGGTAAAAATCTTTCGTATTAATTAATCGAAATTTATCAAAATATGTATCTACACATATTTATTCTAAAAATGAAAATTTCTCTGCCATCGTGTTATATACTTAAAGATCTTATTGTTAGACATGCTCCTAGAACGTGTCTTCGCACGTACAAAGCATCGAGGTCTCGAATTAGCCTTATCCTGCTGTATAATTATTTCATCAAAGTAGGAAGGGCGCGTATTATTTAATTACCCAGTTACAGAGGGCCATTTTGGCTCGACGATAACGACAACGAGGTACCTTGGGCGAACAAAATTCGGTTGTATGTATTTGTACATGTGTAAGAGAAAGAGAGAAATGGAGAAAGAGAAATAAGCATCAACAGAATCCACGAGTGAAAGAAAGAATACAAATATAAGACATCATTATGGCTCAAATGCGAAATTAAATTACGTGCCACGAGCTGGGAAACGAATGACCAAGAAAATATAAGGGTGAATGAGTGAAAGAGACAGAGAGAGAATTTAGAGAAAAATTACGCAAATTTTCATTACATAATACGTAATTTCTTCGGTCGTGTTAAAAAATAGCAAATTTTTCGAATAGATTGTAAAAAACTAGTGATCTGCCTTACCGACTAATCTTGAAACTTTCGAATATCTATCAGAAAAGGGAATCAATGATCGATAAGGGTAACAGTGGGTTATGACTTTTACGAACGAATTCGTTTTTATCATCGGAGCGCATACGAGTCGATATATGCAGCAGTTTGAACGTCGATATCTCGATCGTACAATTTGTTATCGTGACATTTAAAAAAAAAAAAAAAGAAAAAAGAGAGGATAAAAAAAGTGACATGATATTTCTTTAAGTAAGGCTAAAAAATGGACTTTTTCGCTCGTTTTGAATGTTTAAAAGAAGTGCCTTTGTAAGTTAGAGGCGACGAAGCTTGAACGAACGAACGAACGAACGAACGAACGTACGAGCGATTTTCGATAATAATTGACTCATTTATTCATGAAAAGGGACGAGAAATTTTTTATGCCCCTCGGCCGGGCCAACTTCCAACGGGGCGCCGCCGTGCTTCCAACTGCTCTGATTCATGTTGAATCATGAATTATGCTTTTTATGCGCGTACCTCGGAACGCTTTAAAAAAAAAACTTTGCGGAGTTAAAGCGCGATAAATGGTGGTTGGTTAGATCGTGGTAAACGGGATGGATATTTGACGAGTAATAGATAATCATATTGTTAGAGGGTTCTACTTTCGCGTATGAATAAAAAAAGAAAGTAAAGTAAATTAAACAGAAAAAGAAGTTCAACGCTGAAGTAACCAACAATAGAGTCATACAAATAAAAATATTAGTTGAAATAAAATTGTGTATTGCTGCATTCATTGAATTAGTATTTGAAAATATTTTTGATAAGTACTCTGTTTCAATATTTAATCCTTGCATAATCTTGAAATCTATCCCTATTATAAATAGGTACTAAAACATAATTATTTACACTAACTATTATATTTTATTACAATAATTAAAAAAATAATGATCAAATAAACATGGAACATCGAAATGCACAAAAAAGACAACTATAATACATACAATTGTAATTCGTGGCCGCATTTGACCCTTCCAAATGGATTCTTGCGAAAGAGGAAAAAAGGGAATAAAGAAGAGGATGGTAAAAGAAGGAAAACGGAAGTTTGGGAGTGTGGGAAGGTAGGATGGTTATAAGGAAGAAGGGAGAACTGTAGGCGACTCACGAAGAGGCGTTTCGACACCGATTGAAACTCTGAGCGTGGTAGAGGTGTCGAGTGCATTTCTCGAAGCATGACGCGAATCAGGATCGCCGGAGAGAGCAGCTTCGTCTATTTGGCCACCGTCCTTTTCAGTTTTAAAATAAGACAAAGCCTCGAACTTCTTCTTCTCTCTCTCCCTCTCTCTCTCTCTCTCTCTTTTACTTTCTTTCTTTATCACGCTTCTGGCGATCTTTTCAGCAGGACGATCACGCACAAGCACCCGTCCAACTTTGCCGGCTAATCAGAAAAATCCACACTCCGGCGAGCTTATTGAATTGTCCCAGCCGGCCTTGCAGCCCACCAACCTTCTCCCTCTTCTTCT
Source organism: Polistes canadensis (assembly GCF_001313835.1). Taxonomy (NCBI): domain Eukaryota; kingdom Metazoa; phylum Arthropoda; class Insecta; order Hymenoptera; family Vespidae; genus Polistes; species Polistes canadensis. The sequence continues at coordinate 232,525 of NW_014569634.1, read as the reverse complement.
TCTTCTACTTCTTCTTCTTCTTCTTCTTCTTCTTCTTCTTCTTCTTATTCCACCTCAACAACTGTCCCTTTACTTCCTCCCTTGTGCCCTTTCTTCCTTTCTTACTTTCGTTCGTTCATTCGTCCCTTTCCCCCGCATTGCCAAAGGATCTTCTCCCGTAGTCCTCAAAGACACGGCCTATTCGACAATTGCTATGAGAAGAACAAGGAAAACGACTCCTCCCCTTTCTTTCTCTCTTTTTATCTAACATTCGAAACGAACCGAATCGGTCTTAGAAGAATCTTCTTCCTGTGTAGGAGACAATCTCGATTGGTCTCGCACTAGAAAAAGATCTCTTTGTCGCTTCGGTATCGGTCCAATCAGGATCCACTGCATCAAAATGCGTCCTGAACGAGCACTGAATTCACGATTCCGAACACTGTACTTTCTAGATTTTTATCTATCTATCCGTCTATCTGCTAACGAGACCAGTATTAATTCGATAAAGAACGATAAGAAAAATTAAAAGTTTAAGATCAAATATCACTGTACTTTAATTAACACGAATTTTATATACTTTTTCAAATCTTTTTCTTGTCTTTCATTGGTTGAACAAATTTTAAGTAAGATACCTGGTGGTTTTATGACTCGCCTAAGGGTTAAGTCAGAGTTTTTAATTAAATCCAAAATATTTATACAAAAAACTTTTTTGTCCGGTTATCCGACTATCAGAAAAAAATGGTCCCTCCGTACAAAAAGTCTTTTCAGTACCCATGAATTATAATTTGCCAAAAACTCACTTCTGGGACATAACAACACCCTCAGATACTTTATTTTACTGATTCAAATATACTGTACATTATTATTATTATACGTCTACATAATTATTGGATTGCCCAGAAAAATTAGTGGGGATTTCAAATGAAAATTTCAAGGCAACATGAAATAATAAAAAAAGAAATACATCAATCCGAAGAAAATATCAAATATAGGATTCTCTTTGGAAGGTTCGTACCGATTTCTAAATAGATGAATATTTAATATATATTTTAATATAATGAAAATATTATTATTTTTCAACACACACATACACAGATTTATTTAATTAAAATATTATTTTATTTATATATATAATATCTTCGCGTGATATAATATAAATTTATAGATCGAACTCTCGCCAATATTTAGAAAATGATTTTTACGCAATAGTTTTTACATCGATAGACTCATATCTATAATCTCATATCTATTTATATATATTCTCTTTATTCTTTTTATTATTTTTCTCTTTCTTCCACTCGAGTTCCTCGTCCTATTACGTTCTACTCTCATATCGCGAAATTGTCAGCGTATTGCTGCAATCGGTTCCAACCCTTTAGATCGACCTTTTCAACCTACACCTTCTTCTCCTACTCTTCCTCTTCCTCATTCTCCTTTTCATCCTACATCCACCCAATTCCGAAGGTTCCACAAATAGAAACACATGGAATGCACGTTAACTCTCATGGATTCGAAACATCGACTTCGTTATAGCTTATCGTCTAACCGTACAACGATTTTACGTTTTCTATTTCAATTTTCTCCCAGGAACGACTATGTTCGGTAACGTTTTTACTAATTCGATCGATTCAAAACGTGCGATCCACGTTCCAGCATTGTAAAATAGAAAGAGAGAGAGAGAGAGAGAGAGAGAGAGAGAGAGAGAGAGAGAGAGAGAGAGAGAGAAAGATACACGTTGTCGATATTGAGAAAATCAAGCGGAGAAATTGGAGAACTCGTCGCTGTCGAAAACGAGCTCGAACGACTCAATGTTATCGAATTAATTACCACTGGAATGCAAAGTGCGCTAAAACAAACGCAAATTCGATACCCGCTTCGATTCACGCGCTAACGCGTCCCGCCACTTCTGCGCGTACGTATGCATATATATATATACATATATATGTGTACGTTGAAATATAGAGGTGAAAGAGATAGAGAGATAAAATGAGAGAAGGAGAGAAAATAATGCAAGAGAGAGGTAACAAAAAAAAAAAAAAAGAGAGATAAAATATAGAGGCCACGCGAATACCCCGATTTCCGTAACGTTCCACATGTGCAACCCCCGCACGTGAAATGTATTATACGAAAGTGAATATTGCGTTTTTCATTAATATACGCCTCTACACCTGCCGAATTATTTATCCGGATGAAAAGGTCGAACGTTTCAATTAAATTCATCCTCCACATTCTCGCCCCATTCGATATCTCGATTTGAGAAATCATTCATGCTAGTCCCCAAAATTGCGCCACCGAATTCTACGCCTCTATCATATATATCTCTCTCTCTTTTACTCTTTTGTCTTTTTTCTCTCTCTTCACTATACAAGCACATGATATATATCTACCTTTTTCGGATCAAGAATACAACATTTGAAATTTTTGATATTTAATTATTCTTCTTCTTTTTTCTTTTTTTTTTTTAATATTTTTCCTCAACGCAAAATTTAAATGATTTTTATATTAAGCCAGAAACTTTTCAATCCATCCAAGAAGATAATGAAATGGAAGTTAAAAACTAAGGGTTGCTCGGAATATCGGTCGAGTGTGGTGTAACTGCGAACGATGATTATTGCATCGATACTGAAATTGTGTTTGAAATAGCAAACGATCCATCGACGATATATTCTCGCGTGAAAATTCTATTGTCATGATATTATCGTGACGTTCGTTGTTAACTGCTCGTTCGATTGATTTCATCAATATCGAGAACATAGTTTTTAATTAATCGTTCGATATAATCGTGTCGATATTCGAAGTAAAAAATAATTATCGTATTCGCGTCATACAAAATTGTTTTATTTCGTTTATAAGATTTCAAGGATCAAAATAAACCGTATACATGTTTAAAATATTTTCGAGAATACATGCATATGTTGTATACGTGCGTGCGTGTATGTGTGTGTTTATGTACGTTTGTTCATTTGAAATTATTCGTGCAAAAAAATTGCAAATACATTTTTACAGTTTTGCATTCATAGTTTATGTACCCCTTCTTATTTCTTCTTACTGTTAAAATATTCCCTACGATATAACCGAGTTGCATTTTCATCTCCCGTAGGATGAAATGCACGTATCTTTATGAAAAGTCAGAAAACGCGGAGGTATTCATGAGCAATGAACACAACATCGGAATGCTTAGAGGTTTTCACGTTTATAGATCGTGTATACAAACACAAACAAAAATACACATACATACACACACACACATATATATATACCACGTGCGTTCTATGCTTACGTAGTACTTTATTCATGCCAGAACGTAATAGAGAAAAGGCGGGATGGGTGTGAGAAATCGTCGCACAAGCTTGCTTCTCGTTTTTAAAAAAAAAACATCATAACAAAACAGGAAAAAAAAAAAACAAAAACAAAAAATACAAAAAAAAAGAAAACGAAAAGAAATAGGAAAAAAAAAAATTAGAAGAAGGAGGAAAGAAAAAGAAGAAGCAAAAAAAGAAAAGGAAAAAGAAGAAGAAGAAAGGAAAGTAGGAGCGATAGAAAGAAATATATTCACGCAAGCGTAACATGTATTATGTATAATGTACAACGATCATACGTTTCGCACAGGATAATGTAACTTTCCTAACGATAAATCACATTTTATCGCGCTACCTCTTTCCCTCTTCCAATATTCCGGAGAATAATTTAAGATTTTCATCTTCTCGCGACTTCTTTCTACCCCTCTTGGGTGTAAGCAAATGTACGTGTCGTTCGTATATTTTTCGCGAATAATTTAGGAATCTTACGTTCGCCTTCGCGACCCTTTTGTCCCTTTGAGAGAGAGAAAACGGACGGGGAAAACGACGGGGCGTTGGATTAGGTTCACGAGGAGAATCCTAATCGTTGTTTACCCTCCTTTCAACTGAATTTCCTAGATCCTTATATATTTTTCTAAACTTTTTTCTTTTTTTCCTTTTTTTTTTTTTGTAAGTATCCTTGAATCGCTTAAATTTGAGTGGAAGAGGGTTAACAATTTTTGGAGGGGAATTTGATTAAAAATGATTAATATATTTAAACGAGATATAAAAATAATTATTTGCTATAAATATTGCATTAGATTCATTGAAGAATTTCAATGTAATATTAAGATAATGATGGAACAATCATTGTTAATATCACGTAACCAAACATGTTTAAATCCGTACAACTATGAAGTAGAAATGTGTGATAACTTGACAATACCAAGCAATACAAAATGAAATCTAATTCATTTTTTGAATAATTTTAATTCTGATAATTATCAGTATAACGCAACAATATAAATGCGTGATAATTTGACAATACGAGGCAACATAAAATAAAACTTAATTACATTCAACATAATTAAAATTCTAATAATTTTCCGTACAGCTCAAAAATATAAATACGTGATAATTTGACAATACGAGACCAACGTAAAATACTACCTAATTACATTTCGCATAATTAAAATTCTTATAATAATCTGTATAACCCCGAAAAATATATAAATGCGGGATAATTTGACAATACCATAAGTAACACAAAATAAAATCTAATTATTTTTTTTAATAATTATTAGAATTATAATTATCTTACCAACTCTCACAAAACAAAAAATATGAACGTACGTTAATTCGACTAATAATGCCAAACGACAAAAAATCAAATCAAAATAACATTAGTAATAATTAAAATAATAATAATCATCTTTCCAAACACAACTGAACAATAAGAATATTTTTGTTAACTCGACTTATACATAAAAACAATAATATCAAATCAAATAATATCAAATTAATATACAAACTATAATCCCTCGTAATTTATATATCATGCAATAATCGAGATAAGATAAAATAAGATAAAGAGAAGAAGGAAGAAAGGAATTAAAATATATCAACCGGTGGCGCAGGTACTGTTAATAAGGTACGAAATTACGAGCAGGAGAGGAGTTCTCTTCAAATAGTCGACTGACAGCAAGGGCCTCGCATTAAATACGTAACTCGGTATAATATTCGTCGGGTCTCGGCCGAGTGCCCCATAATGTAGGCAACCTGCACGGACAGCAACGTCGACGACGAACGAAGAGAATAGAATAGAATAGAATAGAAGAGAAGAGAAGAGAAGAAGGAGGTGGAAGAGGATGAGCAAGGAAATAAGAGGAGGTTGAGAAGCTGGTGGTGGTGAGATTGTGATGGTGGTGGTGGTGGTGGTGGTATGGTGAAGAGGATGGCGCCGGTGGCGTAAGGAGGGTTGCAAAATGTTAAGGCGCTCGTTGGCTCACGGCCATCTAATACTCCTTGACAACGTTCTCTCTATTCCGCTTTACTCCTTGTCTCCTGCACTCTCTTCTTCACTATTCCCCTTCTTCATCCTTCTTACCAGTTACCTACCTTCTCTCTTTCTTCTTCCTCACGTTCATCTTATTGTTTTTTTGTCCTCTTTTTTTGTTCCTTTAATTTCTTTCTTCCTATTCCTTTATCTTCATATTCAGTTACACGTACCTTACGTGAAAGTATTTGTATCGAGAATAGTTAATTATTGTCGAATGAAATTACGTTATCAGACGTTACAAAAAAACGATTTAAACGATTACAGAATATTTAGGAACAATACGAACTTTTTTTTCCTACTTGTAACATTAAAAGAAGATGGAGACATTTTTTTGTTTGTTTAAATATACAAATTTTCTATAGACAAAATAGAGATTTATTTATTTTCTATTCTTCGATTTGCTTATCATCTTGATATTTAAAGATTCAAATTCGTAGATGTCCTTGTATTCTTCTTCATAGCATCTAACATAAGACGACGACGATAACGACTCTGGAAAATCTCTGTGATGCAGCTGTCGTTTCGATATCCTCGATATACAACCTATACGTAACTCGATGCATATATGCATGCATGTTATGCATAACCCAAAGTCCGCGCGTGACCCTGCTCCTAACAGCACATAGAAAATCGCTTTTTTCAAGTGGATGCCTTGAAGGAGTCGGAGTTTTGACGATGGCCGCCAGGTTTTATGATAAACGCAGAGATTCTCGCTAAATTTTCTACAGCTTTCCATAAACGACTTCGAAATAGTTCACACACCTTTAATACTTTCCGTTTACAAGTGTCCCGAATAATTTTACGAGATAATAGTGATATATTCTTTATATATATATACATCTGTTGAAACTTACGTAGAAAATATTAAAATACTGTAGGTGAGAAATTTTGGAGAAGACATAGCAGACGTTTATGACGTACTACGAACTTAAACTATACGTGGTCGCCATTTCTCTCGAAAAATGATATTCTACTTCTCTCGCTATCATTCTCCCTATACTCCATCTTGGCATCATCCTCGGGGAAAGTAACGTTTCGTGAGCTTAGACTTTCAACCGCGATAAAATAACGGAAACGCTTCTTGACTTTTATTACCGACTAAACTTTTGGAATGGAAAAAAAGAAAGAAAGAAAACTAGAAAAATAGAGGAGCAAAACGTTCATGACGTAAGCACCAATTTTTCATCGACCACGTAGAAACTTATCGGTATAAACATTTCCAACGTGTTCCTCAGGGTTTACACGGAGTATATCAATTGAATAAGGATTTATATCGTATATACTATCATATCAAACTTATTTTCGTCGCAAATGAAATTTTCTATCCTTACAAATTTTCATTTAGAAAAAACTAAGAGAGAGAGAGTAAAAAAAAACAAATATAGGATTTCATCTTCGTTATAACAAATTGTTTCTTCGTTGACAACAGATCGGGAATTTTCAACGCGGTACGCGATATCTCGAAGTCGAAAAAAAAAATAAAAGAAAAAACTTCGCAACTCTTGGCTAGAATTGTCGATTCGTAGAGAATGAACGAGATGGAATCTCAGAGATCTCTTTTGTGATCGAGAGAAGTGAGAGAACCAAGCGTACCGCACTGTACCGTACCGTAACGTATCGCACAGAACGTCGTGCCATATCCGTACGAGATTCGTTCGAACGAGAATTTACTTTGAGAAGTAACAATGTAGACGTCGAGTAACGCTGTTTTCGGCGAGTTTCCGCGGATTGGGAAAGGTGCGGTTTAATCTAGTCTTTACATTGACTTTGCCCACCGTAAATAGGATCTCTGTGGGTTATATATCTCGAGGGACGTTGATGTTAGTAGTAGTAGTAACAATAGCAGCAGTAGTAGTAGTAGTAGTAATAGTAGTAGTAGTAACAGTTTCAAACCACGAATCGAACGAGTTTGCGAGAACGACGAGCGAATCTGTGGAAAAGCACACAACATATTCACACGCATACACACGACCATACACAAGTATATTCTCTATTTCTCTCTCTCTCTTTTACTCTTTCTCTCTCCCTCGACAAGGGGACCAAAACGGTCGAACGAATAGACTGTATCGAGTTATCGGATCGAGTGTCAGCTGTTCAAACTGACGTTGAGACGTGAAACGTACACTGTGGCACACGCTCTATGACGTAAACAAACAATGTTTTCTACCTGAAACAAGTCGCACGCCATACGAATAACCTTTAAAGTCATTTAACCTTGTCATCGTTTACCGTGATATTTTTGCTTAAAACCGGAATACCATTTATTAAATCTAATGGATTGCATTGTTGTCACGAGTTTCATCATTTTATTTTATGTGTCTACGTACTTTACTTTACTTTTATTTAATCTTCGCGTTGAATTAGTAGAAAATATAATAATGATAAAAAAAAAACAAAAAGAAATAAAATAAGCCTCGAAAGAAAGTAAAAAAAAAATTTTAAATAGGAAAAAGCGATAACGTTAGAGAAATTTTTGTATATAATAGAACAAAGGATCAAATTTTTCTATCATCGGGTATATCAAAAAGGTTTCATAGTACGCGGAATCTCGTAAGGATAGACAATATGTGTGTCACGTGCTTGATAGAGCTTCTACGCCTCCTCCTTTTCCTTTTCATTCTCCTTTTGCGTTAGAACGAGGAAGGACGCCATTTTGGTGCCGTAGCAGCAGCCCTTTCGAAGGCTACGGGTCACGTGCTCTCAGCGTCAGGACAAGGGTTGTGTTCCTGCAGGTCTGCTTCTACCTTCCTTTCTATCTTCCAACCTTCCAACCTTCCTTCTTCTTCCCATTGCTAGTAGTGGTGACTAAGTTCGTGAACTGCATACTGAAAACGGGCCGCTCTGACTCCGATAAACATCAGTGTGTGTGTGTGTATGTGTATGTGTGTGTATGGATGCCGACTATCGAAAATGGAGGAAAAGTCACCAGAATTGCCACGAATTTTCATGGGCATCTCTCCAAGCACGATTCGACCCAACCCCAGACCTCAACCCCTAACCTCCTCCTCTCTCTCTCTCTCTCTCTCCCTCCCTCTGCCACCTTTCTCAACGTACACTATCTTTTTTTATTTTCTTATGTAAGTACAAATAAGTTTAAGAAATGAAAAAAATTGTTTAAATAAATACGTTCGATATAATTTTAAAGTTCGTTAACAACTGCACGTTTATCTTTCTAATTCTAAGTACTTCGATATTTTGTTCTAATTAGGTTTAGAATTAAATTAATTAACCGTTTGAGTCCCGAGCAGCGCGATCGCGCTCTTCAGAGATTTCAATAAGAAAATATTCCTAAGAAAAAAAGTAAAAGAATCAAATATCTTTAGAAATCACGGTTATATCAAAGTAGCCGAAATGCAAACGCGTTTTAACTTTATATTTCTATATGATTCTTTAAATGCAGTTCCTGTCCGGATTTCCCTCGCGAATTCCATAATAGCGTTATCTCTGTAATAACTTTTATATACGAATACGTGACCTCTGTACACTCCGCGTGCTACAGTAAAAAAATGTTTTAAACGAAATAACACGAAGTTTCTATTTTATGTTTACTTTTTGTTTTTCTTTTTTTTTTTTTTTAATCTTGTTATATTATAATAATTTGGTTATACGAAAAATGCAAATACCTAGAAGTTATATATTATCAATTATTATTATTATGATTTATTTATATATTTTTTGTTTTCAATACCTATTTAGCTTTTAAAATCGTTTGAAAAGTTTTCAAGATTTCGATTAAAAGTCTCTCTCTTTCTCTCTCTCTCTGTTTCTGTCTGATATATACTCTCTCGTTTTTTCTTTTCTTCTTTTTCTCAATACAGAAACGTTTATTTTCCACTAGAAGTTTCCTTCGAGCACAACCGTGCCCCGTCATTTTTCGAAGATCGCTACTAATACGAGTTCGTTTCTGCTCTAGTACGAGAGTACCATGACCGGCGACGGAGTTCCATAATTGCCCATCAGAAAACTTATTGCCAGTAACGTTCGTTCCTAGCTTTTCTCAAGTACCATCCTCTTCGTTCACCTTCGCTAGTTCGACCTACACACAAGGTGTTCAAAAAAGAATCGGCTTTATCCACAAATCTTCAATATTTTTTGAATCAAAATTTCTATCAATTTGCTTCTTTTTTTTTTTTTTTATTATGAACCCCTTTTAAGAAAAATAATAATTATAATAGCATCATTAACATATTCGAATTAATTTAATATATCTTTCTAATAAATAAGCCATTATCTATGTACGTTTGTAATTTTTTTTCGTAATCTTCGTTTAATTTAGATGAAATTTTATTTAATTGCTGTTTATGTTATGAAGTTAACTATATTACGGTATTAACCCTTTGCGTTGAAGGCGCTTTTCTGTCGGGTGAACCAGCAACTCTAGAGAGTAATCACCCGCTCCCGCTTATTTCATGAGTTCGTTATTCTTAACTTAAAATAATTTTAGACACAATAAAACACTTTAAACTCGTATATTTTAACATTATAGATATTTTTTTAACTTAATGAAAGACATTTATTAAAAATTATGTTCTATAATTTTGCTTCTTATGATATTTTATAAAACCATCTCCAATGTGCATTCTTGGCTTGTTGGGGCATGTGTCACAGTAGTACACAGTTTGTCGCCTTTGCCCGAACGTTCTTTGGGAACAAACCTTGCAATCCTTTTTTTGTCTCATCAAAATAACATGTAGCTTCCCATTTAGTCTGATCACTTCAGAAGTGCTCTGTGAAGAAGAAGCTGTGCTAGGTTGTTTTTGTTAAGGATTATTCAAAAATTTGATGATTTGATGATAAGGAAAAAAGGAAAGAAAAATCTTATGACTGTCAAATCTTATAGATATTTTTCGAACACCCTATGAAAGTACTACGTGAATATATATACCGATTCGTACTGTAATTTTGTTTGGCAAGTGCCGTTGACAAACAAACTCGTCGTTCGTTACTTCTTCGCTGAAGGCAATAAAGATCGTAGAGACTTGGCTTCCTCTTTGTAACGACGATACGGGCGTTAAATCCATTACGTGTTAGAAAAGGGGAACTGAGGATACGCGATAAAAATTTCAAACGACGAACGAATCGAAGGAAATCCATTTTATGATAATCTCATATATATAATATAGATCCCTATATTTTTTTATCTATATATATATATATAAAAATGAATCCCTGTTTCCCTTGGTCACGCCATAACTTGAGAACGACATTACCGATTTCATTCATCTTATTTTTTTTAAGTTTTCTAATACTTAGAAGAAATTTCTTACGGAAAAAAAATTAATGAAAATCACTCACAAAATGTAAAAATTTAAGATTAATAAAATATCACTATGTAGTTTTAAAAGGATTAATATACAAAAAAAAACAAAATGTAAATCAAACGAACAAATATATCCAAATAATTTCGTAAAAAAATGTAAACACATAAAAGCAAAGTATAAGGTAAGAAAAATATTAGGTAAAAAGAAGAAAAGAATAGAAAACGAATAAGGTTGAAAAGGGCGAAGGGGTGAGGGCGTTTGAGGGTTGCGAGTTGGTGGGGTGATTTTGTGAAGGAATCAAGGGATACGCGTGCATCTCTTTTCGCTCTATTACCATAGCAATGGCGGCAAATCAAATTGAATAAAAATTTATGTATCAGAAAGGCAATAAAACGGAATAGATTTGGGACAGAATGGGGCCGAATCCATCAGGCTGGTATCCCGATAAAAGAAGATCGTTTGGGTCCGGGTCTAAGGTGTCCAAAGGGAGGGATCTCTTGCGTATTCCTTCCGATTGGTGCACGGCATCGTTGAATTGTTGCCACGAAATTTATTCCACCTACGGGATACTTACACTTACATGCTTACTTACTTACTTACCTACATACGTATGTAGGTATTTCCTATTCCCTTCTTCTTCTTCTTCTTCTTCTTCTTCTTATTCTTACCATCAGAGACGTCTTTCTTCCTGCGAAATCGGCTTTACGATATTACGTCATCATTGCACCTTCTATGCAATAGCATCCCCCCTCTCTTCCGTAGCTTTCATTTTAAACCTTTGAAACTTTCTTCCCTATACGCGCGTATATGTGTCTGTGTGTGTGTGTATGTATGTATTTTCACGAATCCTTGAAAACAATTTGCATCATCGCGAATAAATTACTTGGAGGTACATTTTATGTTAATTTTCTCTTTCACATTTTGTTTTCCTTCTAACTATTTTCGATTCTATTTTTTTGTTTGTTTTATCCTTTATCCTTCATTTTTTTATTTCGTTATTTTCTCGTTTTCTTTCGTCGACACTTCGAAATAAAGCCTCGAATTTTGTGTTCTTCTGTTTCCTTCCCGATGCGTGCCGGATGCACCCTAACTGTCCACTTGTACCAATAAATTTTAACATTCTTCTTTCGAAATTATCTAGGGTATAGTTTGGTAGGTACTATCTTACTAGATCGATTACTAGACGTTTTATTATGCGAAAATAAGTAGACTTATACGAGCAGAGAAAGAGAGATCCTTAGAAATGTTTCGACAGGCAACCCTGTTATTGACTAGTCAGACTGGCGCCTTATTTACAACGGTTTAAAATGTATGCGATAAGAAGTGCTTTCTTTACTCGAAATAAGAACAAGTATACTCGTTTGTATATGTATGTATTATATGTATGTATGTATATCTGAAAAGTCGACCACGCTATAAAGACAGGCAACCTTTTTCAAAATTTCTCAACTTTCCGCGGGAAATGTTCTTCGAATAAAAGTTTTATTCTTTTGAGAACTTTTTACCGAACTATGGGGTAGTCCCCCGAGTGAACAATATGGAACGACAAAACTATTTTTTAACTTTCCACATGAGTTTTATTATTAAACAAAACTCTCCCGTAAAAGAATTTTAGACAAAATCCAAATTATTTTATTCGAAATTTGTTTAATCTTTATATAAAAGGAAAAATAAAAACTCTTAAATATATTATCACGCATTCATTTAAAATTATTATATTTTTTATTAATATATTTATATATAAAATTATTATATTTAAAAGACAAAAATAAATATATATATATTCTTGAAATTTATACAGGATGTATTCTAAAGGGATAGTATAACCGGACGAGGGGATGGGGGAGGGGGTTAATTCTACGCGTAAATATTACTCGGAAAAATTCTATTACTTTTTATTTTTCGACTTATTTTTATACGTAGAATCACCAATCTGAATACACTCTATGTATACGTTTATATATTTCTTTTTGTTTTTCTTGTATTTTTAATTACCGAGCATTTCACATGGGAAGTTTAATTCAAAGAAATATGCGCGAAGAGTATGAGAGAGAAAGAGAGAGAGAGAGAGAGAGAAGTACATGGATAGAAAGGAAAAAAGAAATAGAATAAAGATAAAATTTAATCAAACGAGTCGATCCNTGGAAAATAAACGTTTCTGTATTGAGAAAAAGAAGAAAAGAAAAAACGAGAGAGTATATATCAGACAGAAACAGAGAGAGAGAGAAAGAGAGAGAGAGAGAGAGAGAAGTACATGGATAGAAAGGAAAAAAGAAATAGAATAAAGATAAAATTTAATCAAACGAGTCGATCCGGCGTATAAATAAAATGGTGAACTACAAGCGAACGTTCAATTCGGAATAAATTATTGCGCGTATAGATTCGATCGATCATCGAAAGTATAACTGCAATCGTATACAAAAGGACGTATAATGGCGATACAAATTGCAAACGAGTATAGCAAGAGAGAGTGGATTCTATGCGATAATGAAAAAAAAGAACGAGGATAAACGATTATATCTATCTTACTATCCTCTCATTTTCATTCTCTTATTTTCTTTCTTCTTTATTTTTCTTTCCGCTTTTTTTTCTATTTTATCCTCGCGCTCTCACGAACGATAAAATACATTATTGATTTTTAATTGGCACAATTGTGCAAGGCAAATATTTTTACCTCCCCGAACACCCCACCATCCCCCACCCCACCCCCATCTAGGTTGACCATGCGCACCGCAGGGCCAATGCATTTTAAGTAACACAAATTAAAAGAGAAAGAATAAGAGAGAGAGAGAGAGATAGACAATGTGACAGGCAGAGAAAATTATAAAATGAAAATAAGAAAGAAAATGAAAGATGTAATGAGATGCGAGCAAATAATCAAATGATTATGATCTTATGGTAATGAAATTATCTTTCGCATCCTTAATCTTATATGTTTTCATGAAAATAAAAACCATGAGAGAAATATATATATATAGAGAGAGAGAGGAAAGACTTTTGTTTCAGCATTCAGTTATTGAAAAAATCACGAATTCACATGAATTCCAGTAGTAACAACTGGTAAATAAATTCTACATGATTTAAACATTTTTAGCGTTGCACTAATCATTCATCGATTGTTTTAACATTTGTGTTAATATTTTTTGTTCTTGAATTTTATTCACACACATAATATATATTTAAATAATAAACCCCACAATCGTGCCCGATTAGAGAAATTTTTTGATAAATTGAATATTAATACTTGAACAACTCTGATAAAGGAAATTCTACGTCCATTTAAAAATATTTAACATTTCAATAATCATCATTCATTTTCAGTTTTATTAACACTTGCAACAGTTAATATTTTCTATCGAATTATATTAAAAATAATAGAACGGTATTATACATATTTTGTTTACTTTGATTTATTTGCTATCAATGATGATCGCGACATCAGTAAGAAATAATATAAGCGAGATGTAAGAGAAGCGTGAAAAAGAAAAAAAAGAAAAAAAAAAGGATTAATACGTCTTATGTATATCACATTGAAAGGGTCCTCAGCAAAAACTAGATATACGATCTCAACCGATCTCGTTCTCGCATCAAGCTTTTAAGTATACACTCGTTCAACCAACGTTACACGACTCGTATTGAAATACATGCAATCTTAGTTTCGTCTCGAGAGATCCTTTTGAAGAAGAACGTGATAGAGAGCACACTCCCCCTATCTCTTTCTCTTTCACTTTTTTTCTTTTTCCATCCTTTAAACGGAAAGAAAAGTAAGATCGAATTCGATACGATTTCTCGTAGTCCTTTAACATAAGTTATAGGAATCGTTGAGGACGAAATACATTTTCTCGTGATATAAATTTTGTCAACGTTTTGATCGATTATTCAAAGTGTCCTGTAACTGTATGATACCAATATGAAATATTAAGAATCAAAACTGTCAAATCAAATTTGTTTCGTGTAAAGCTTTTATTTTGGAAAAAAATAAGTTTGAAAGTTTGTCGAAGTAAACGTGAACAGAGTCGGGTGTAATATAAAAGAAAATATTAGTGGACGCATACACATGCGCCTAAAGTCGACACCGATAGTCTTACTTGAACGCATATATGCGTTTATAGCAATCGAAGGGTTAACTTACCGAACTGTCTTTCTTCTTCTTGTGTTAAACCATTTGAAACTTTGATGAAAATGTTTTCTAATTGTATATCGATCGAGAAATATTAACCTCGAATTCAGATGCAAAGGGTTGCGTAATGCATTAGATGTTTACATTTTCATTAGATCGTTAGATCGTTCGACGTCTAACGGAAACACCGACATTAGCCGATAATACGGAAACTAATATTATTACTTAGCGGTGAATAATAGGTATCGACGCTTTCCTGTGTTCGGCTCGTGCTCGAGAAAGCACATTTATGCTAGAAAGCTATTTTAACGTCGACTAACTCGAACACGTTTATATACAATCACACACACACACACATTAGCCAAAAGTTTGAAATCCCCCTTCGTAAATTCAGAGATACTAAATATTTATTTAAAAAAAAAAAAAACAAATGAATATATTATTAGAGTGGTCTTCAAACTTTTTCGATTAACCGAACCCTTATGAGTGTAAAAATATTTTATGAAATCCTTTTTCATAAAGAAAAACTTAAATATTCACAAAAATTGTATGATATATTAATACAACGTAATGTTATCTAAATAATGATTCGTGGAACCTTGGGAAAGGTTGCGTGGAACCCCCGAGATTCCGTAGAACGCAGAATTTAGAGAATTTAGTGAATTCAGAATAACCTAAGTAGATTTATTCATCAACGCTTATCAGTAATATGTTTAACGTTTTCTATTACTTTTTTTTTAATCAACGAACGAATATATTTCTTCGAATTTAATCGTAAGATTAAAAGAATAAAATTGGAAATACTGTAAGATACGAAATAGAAAGCAAAGTATGCTCCTATTAATTATAGGATAGAAACGAGTCTCATGGGATTCATTGAAATCGTATATAAGCTTAATTATAATCCAAAGGGGGATATGATATTAGCGTCGTTATGATTTAAAAGCCATTTAAATAATCGTCATAATTATTACCCCTTTTATTATCTATATCTATGCACTAAAACCTTAAGGGATTCGAATGTTTAATCTTTTATTATGGACTCTTCTATTTATTGAATCGATATTTTAATTCAATGTTCAGTATTATTAATAACATATATTGTTTAAAAATTAATAATATTTCAAATAAATAGATGTGATCAATAATTATAATAAAATATCAATATGAGATCCTTGCATTACATAACCTTTACGCAACTCTACTTCAATTACAAATCATAATAATCATAATAATTAAATAATATATATATATATTTTATTATTCAGCACATTTTTATTCACAAAACTACCCCTAATCATTAGCCACATCATTTGACGATTATTATTTAAATAGAAAGTAAGGGAAAAGAAAGAAAAAAAAGTATTCGAAAAAAAAGAAAAAGAAGAAAGAGCGTTGAATAACGATCGTCGTAGTTGGTAATACCAGAGTCGAATTTTAATTTTTTCGGATAACGCAGAAAAAAGGGGAAAAACGAGAGATAGATAGAAAAAGTGGACAGGGGTCGTGGAATAAAAGAGCGTGAAAATCGGTGTCGAGCGATTTAAAGCACGAACGTTGCGAATTCTTGCTACAACGATTACCCCTCTTCCTCTCATTTCTCCTTCTCCTCTTTCTCCTCCTCCTCCTCCACCCCTCTATCTTCCTCTTTCTCTCATGATCGTTTAATCCGACGATATCGTAGAATTATTCGCGACAATGGAACTGGACCCAGAGAGTACGGTTCATCGTCAGCACCACCAACAGTAGTAACAGCCGAGGACAACGACGACGACGATGACGACGACGACGACGACGAGGATGAGGACGAGGATGAGGATGAGGATGAGGACAAGGACAACGTTGGCGGCCAATTCAAATCGCTACAATAACGAGAACGCAAGTCCTCTCTCGCACGTTTTCATGGTGAATAGCCATACCAAGAGAGGGTAGTAGTAGTAGTCTCCTTCCTCAGTCCCTCCCCCTCCTCCTCTTCCTCCTGTTCCTCTCCCTTTTCGCATAGCGCATAGCTGGGATGATCGCATTCACCCTCTTCCCTTCTACATCCCATCCACCCTTATACGAGCCAGCCAGCCAGCCAACCAGTCAGCCAACCAGCCAACCAACCAGCCAGCCAGCCAGGCAACCAGGCAGCCTGGTTATTTATTAGGGCGAAGGCTCGTGCTTGCTAGCGCTTCCTATGCTGTCTCGAGCTCATAAATCGACCCTTTAACGCACTTTTATCCTCGTCCCCGTCAATTTGACGCGATCCGATTCAGTATTTAAACTATCTCTCTCTATCCTTTTTTTACCTTTCTTTTCGTACTCTCTTTCGTACACTCTTTCCCTATGTCTCTCTGTCTTCTTTTGACTTCTTTTGGTATTTACTGAAATAGTAGGCATGAGTATTAATGAAGAAACTCTAATTAGAATTTAATTTGATGTTGAGGATAATTAAAAATATTATTTTTTGATTGTTGTACTTACAATTATAGGGTTTGAAATCTATCGACCAGATTTAGGTTGCAAGGTAGTTGATTGTTCAGCAAATGTAGACACTCATCAGCGTTGAGTGTACATTGCGTGATTGTTCGGATGACTAGAATTTAATTCTATTTCGTGGATATAAAATATAATTATTGATTTTCACTTGAAAATAAATATATTTTTGTTTACTGATTAAATGATACTTATTTGACAAATACTCTGTTTGGCTTTATTGTACAATATTAAGTTCATCCAATTAATGGGGAAATGTTAAATATTCTGAAAAGTTTTATGAATAATTAAGAACGAACTCTTCTTTTTCAAATTGTCGTTCACATTGTTACTCAAATCATCGAACTATTAGATTAACGTAACAAAATTATTAGAAGTTAGGTAAACCTGTTAGTCAACCAAGCCACGAGCTGATTAGTCAGCTTCCTCTCTGTGTGATGTCGCACTTGTTTTACTTGCTTTGTTCTCAAATGGAATAGTCTACTAGACCACGAACCTAAACCTACTCGTTATGCTGTTACCCTTAGGTATATTAATTTATAAGTATTTACTTGCTTTCGTTTACCTCTTGCTCACATTTATATCGTCGTAATTGTAATATTTATTCAATCAACAGATCTAATATATTATTGAGTTGCCCATAATATTCGATTAATATTTGTACCAAACACATACAATTTTTCTCAAAATCAGCATAAACTTTTTAAAACAATTTAATACTCCTATCGTTATAAATTAACTTAAAAAAAAATTCATGTCAATTTTGAGAAAAATATTATTAATCGTCAATCAAAACATTTCGGTCAAAATCAATTAACAATTTGCCATCACGAGTATTCTTCTTTCATCAAACTTCTTCTCATATCAACGGCAAAAAAAAATTATGTTTTTTGTGGGATTATAAGATTTAGAAGAAGAAGAAAAAATAATCCATTAAAATAGAAAGAAAAATATTTATTTGCAATATAAGAGAGAACGAAAAATAAGCAATACTCTTGGAAACATCGTTCACGAGATAGCGCCAAACACGATCGAACAAACTATAGTGCGGTCGCCGTCCCAGACCGGAAATAGACTCTGTAACCGGAGAACTTATTTCTGAAAATATGGCGCCGTCCATGCGTACTACCTATTTTTAACACCATTGCAGTTAAAGAATCATCCCCCACCATTTTCCCTTTACTCTCCCTCTCTTTCTGTCTGTCTTTCTCTCTTTCTCTTTTTAATTCTTCATCCTCTCTCGCACTGGAAACAAACACACTACCCACACGTTCTAAATTTTCTATCTTTTTTTTTTTTATTTCTTTCACATACGAGTATTTTCATCTTTCTTCTATCTATCTCTCTCTCTCTCTCTCTCTCTCTCTCTCTCTCTCTCTCTCTTGTTCGTTCAATCGTTCTTAAAAATTCTCTTTCTATCTCATTCGTTCATTCGTATATTCTTTTTATTCGTTAGTTCGTACATTTGTTCGCTACTCACAAAAGGGTAACTGTCCAATAAAATCATTAGCCGTTTAATGAGATCGCATTAAGATTCCACTCGCATATCTCCACGCGATACTCTTTCTCTCTCTCTCTCTCTCTCTTCTAACAATTTCCCTTAGAACGAAATTACTATCATCGCGATTGGAATAAACGAAATGCGTTTCGTTTCGTTTCATTTCGTTACGTTTCGTTTCGTTACGTTTCGTTTACGTCCTGGATAAAGTTTTTCTCACGTCATTTTTCCTTTTTTTCAATGTTCTTGTTACAAATGGAGACAAAAGTATATAAGAAACAAAAAAGAAAAACAATAAGGCAGACAAGAAAGTTGGAAAGTAAAGAAGAAAGAAGAAAATGGTCACACGAGAAAAAAGACTCTCTCTCTCTCTCTATCTTTTTCTTTCTGATCGAAGCTTTTACTAAAGGTGGTGACCACATGGCGGTCTCTCTTACGTTATATACCCATAAATAGAGGACGAAGAAAAGAACTCGAGGAGCATGTGGACGTTGAACGATGGCTCAACCGTTCTCAACGGAATACGTAGAAGGAATCTATTTTTGGCGGCTAGTTGCCAATCCCAGGAATATCTTTTCTCTCCTCTCTCTTTCTCTCCCCCCTTCCTTTCTCTCTCTCTTATTTATTTTCTCAATTTCTTTTCCCCCACCCCCTGTCCCTGGCCCCGAAAAAAAAATGTGAATTTTCCGCGACGATTCTCACGTCTTTCATCTTCTTATCATACGATTTATCTTTACTGCAACACATAAATGCACATTAAATGCATATGTGCACGGTATAGATATTTTCGATCGATTTCACTTACACTTCCGTTTCCACGGTCAAAGGATCAACAATTTGTGATTCCCTTTTGAATTTTTCTTCGTTGTGTTTCTTATATTTTCTCTGCTTTTCTTTTTTTTTTCTTTATTTTTCTTTTCTTTCTCATTTGTATATTTTCCATCCTGGATTCGCAGAATATCGTCGGCGCACCTGAGCGCGGCTCCATACTTCTTTACATTCCATACGTCACATTCACTATGGGAAGTAAGGAAGCACGGAACAGACGCCCCGGTCGGTCCAACGTTGATCTCAAACGGATATCATAATGGATTTCGAATTTTTGTCTTCTTATAGATCGCTTGACAATATGATTTTCTATAGATCTATATCTTCTTCATATTTATACATATAATATATACTTTCATATTAGAAGAGATTCTTATTATTATATTAAACACTAGATCATACCAAAACCGCATCCTCAATCGATTATTTTATTTATCCTTCGCACCTTCTCTTCATTTGATCAATTCAATTTTCTTTCTATCGTCGCACTCGTGTCGTTCTAACCGTGTAAGACAAATAAAAGAAAGAGAAGAAGAAGAGGAAGAAGAAGATGATGATGGTGATGGTGATGGTGATGTTGATGAAGTATACCCTCTCTCTCTCTCTCTTTCTTTATTTCTGTCTCAAAACTGATGATCTTGGCAGATCGAAATAAGAAAATCCTTGATTGGGATTCCGTTAACTAACAGAGGAAGAAGAATGTGAGATCCGAATGGAAACGTTTGAGTAGTCAGAAGTTCTGATGGATCCTCTTGCTCGAATGCTTGCCTCAGACTGAATGCTGCCAAAGCTTTGAGCACGGTTGCTTCAACGAGCCCTCTAAAAATGGCCGCACTGATCCCATTGGCCTCTCCTTCTTTTGCGACTGACACCTTCCCCCCCTCATTACTGCCAGCCTCGACCCCCTGACCACCCTTCCTCCTTGAACCCCCTAACCCCTCCCCACACACAAGTCATATGTAAGCTTACACTTGAGACTAACACGAGGCTTACTTTCTGCTCCCTCGCATAGTGCCTCGCGCCAAATTTGTCTTTACCCGAAAATAGTCAGTCCCACGGCTGCCACCACATGGCGACTATTCCTGGTTCGGACTCGAGTGATAACTTAACCGGCTTTTTCGTCTTCGTCTTTCTTCGATACCTCTTCCTTTTCCTCCTCCTCTTCTTCTTCTTCTTCTTCCTTCTTCTTTTTTATTTTTCTTCTATTTCTATATTTTCCACGTTTCAAATTTTACATTTTTCTCATTTGTTTCTTACATTTCTTTTATTTCTGCATCGCACAACAAGCAACCCTCTGGAGTATGAAGAATAGTAATGTTACTTCGATGGTGGTACTCCTTCTTATATCTATCATCAACGTTTTTATTCGCAATAATATTCGTCAGGATTCATTTTTATTTCTTCTTCTATTTATTTGTATTTTCATACATTGAGAATAATTTGTTTATTTTCCTGTTACTTTTGTTTTTTTTTTTTTTTTGTATTTTTCTTAGACTTTTTGTTTTCTAGATCACAACGAAGAATCTTGAAGTATCGATTATGACATCAGTGTTTTTATTCGCAATAATATTCGTTAAGGGGTATTTTTCTGGTTTGTCTAAATCTATTACGAGGGATCATAAATTGTGGGGTAGACGTAAGAGCAAGGCTGTTATTCGCAACAGATCATAAATTTTGAATATAAGATATAATTTCAAGTAGTTTTCCAAAACATTATTAACCTTTGACAATCATCAATGTACACTTTTATGATGATATTCTCATCTACATATTTTCTACACTTAGAATCCTGTTTGAAAATAGTTGATTTTAATTAAAAAATTCTTGTTCTTTGTTCTTGAAATCTGAAAAATACCTATCGCGTTTCAAAGGGAAAATTTATTAATACTACGAAATAAACTAAGGTATGTAATATTAAATAGCTATCTTCCTACCGTTATGTAAAACGTTGTTTATATATGTACATATATAATACAATATTATAATACAATATCTACAATGTATACGACTATACAATGAAGTCTTAAGGGGATAGGTATGTTAGTTAATACTAATTTGTAAGCTAATAAGCTTCGTCGGATTACACACTTTAATACAACTCAGGTTATTTCCCGATTAAGTCCTAAGTCTCCTACGATTATCGTCGAGACTGAAGGCACCTGTGTTTGAAATTTAAGCTCGATTCAAGGACACATTTACCGATTAATCGATCTATCTTCTATTCGTTCAAAGATCTATCAATTGTTAACTAATATATAAACAATTTTTTTAATCACGTTTTCCTATCGACACACATTTTTTTCAACCAAAATTTATCTTCCCCTCCTTTCGATTTTATTTTTCCCTTTTTCTTGTTCAGTACCGATACTCGAATAAACCGTAAATGTACCATTCTATTTCTTTCGCGAATTACAATCGACTTCTCCAAGTTTAAAATAAACTTATAAAGAAACCAAACTTTTTGAACTAATATATTTTTATTTCTTACTTCGCGATTTTCATTTATTCTTTTATTACATCGAATTCTCGAATAAACTGGAAAAGTATTCGTTCTTAAAACGTTCGTTTTTCGGAGTTAAAAATAAACTGATAAGATTTCCACGTTTTTAACAAACAATTTCTTTTCTGTCAATTACATCTTCTTATATTACCTTTTTTTTTTTACCGATACTCGAGTAAATTGGAAGAGTACTGGTTCTCTCTCTCGCAAATTACAACGACGTCTCAAAATTAAGAATAAACTGATAAGGACTTCAAATTTTGAACAAACAATTTGGTTTATTTTTTTTTATTTTTTCGTCAATTAAATTTTCTTGTATTATTTTCTTGTTTACCGATAATCGGGGGTAAATGGAAGAATACTAGCTCTCTCTCTCTCTCTCTCTCCCTTCCCCTTCTCTCTCGCATTTTTTTCTCTCTCTCTTTCTCTCTCTTTCTCTCTCTCTTTCACTCTCGCGAATTACAACGACATCTCCAGGTTTAAAATAACTACCACCCGGAGACTATGCATTCGCAAGTTGGCGCGTTCCGGTGAGCCGTGCGAAATGCGAGTCTACGCGTTAATACGTTCACTATTTTTAGGACGTTGTCGTCTTCGTCGTCGTAGTCATTTTCTTCTTCTTCTACTTCTACTTCGTCTTCGTCTTCTTCTACTTCTACTTCGTCTTCGTATTCTACTTCGTCGTTTCTTTTTCTCTTCTTCGTTTGCAACACGCGACGTATGCGAAAAAGGCGACACGTAAAAGAAATAAAAACGACTTTAGAAACCAACATCGATCCTTCTTACGTCTCTGACTTTGAATTAATTAAACCAATGTCCTATGGTGAATGATTATCCAAAAATATTCAGAATCAGTTAGATTTTCATAGAAAATTATTTCTGAGAACAAGAGAATGAGAGAATATTCACAGTTAATGGCAACTTGCCTATCTATAAATTTCTAATTTATATTTGAAAGTTTTTCACAAGCTACGAGTAAATGATGAACAATCTTTTAATGTGTTTTATCGGCAAATTTATTTATTGATTTACAATTATTTTTTCAAGAATCTAATTGAAGTTAACAGGAATGAAGATATGAGATGTCGGGTATAATTTTCAAAATTTATTGAACATAGATATATGTAATTCAAACCCTTCATATCCTTCACATATAAGACAAATTCTAAAGTATGAACATACAAAATACAAACTTTTCCTCTCGTTTGATATCCATACAGATGTGATGTTTAGCGTTGAAAATAAAATAAATAAATACCTAACTATTTCTTCTTTGAACCACAATGATACCTAACCCCGACCTTCGCTGTGTAAAAATTCTCTAAAGTACGAAAAAAAAAGAAAAAGATATTAACTTTCTCTCTCTTGTGTGTTTTAAAGATCTCGAGTAAAATATGAGAATGGAATGAACAAAAAGCCTTAAGAATAAGTAGCGGGAGATGAGGAAGCGGGGGGGGGGRGGGGGGTCCTTAAGTTTGCTGTCCGAGGAAAAAAAAAAGTTCTTTTTTCGTGACAAAAGAAGAAGAAAAAAGAAAGTAAAGGAAGAGAATGGAAGTAAAAAAGAAATTTACGAAAAAAAAAAAAGAGAGAAAAAGAAAAAACAACAAAATAAAAGAAAGAAAGAAGGAAGGAAGGAAGGAAAGAAAAAAGGAGAGTAGTGGAATGAAAAGGTTGCGGTGTTACGAGCTAATTACCATTGTTGATTCAGAACCGCGAGATGGAAACCTCAGGAGCAGTCGTTCAAATGCCGCGACTTTTCCGCTTTCGCGCTTCTTTTCGCTTCTAGTTGGTTAACATTTTTCTCTTCTTTTTTTCTTCTTTCTTTTTTTTTCCCTTCAGTCGAGAGAACTGTTTGACTTATTAAACGCAATTTACAAACGAATACCAGATTTGGTAGGTAAGTAAGCGTAAGTTGTAACACTTTTCTTCTTCTTCTTCTTCTTCTTCCTCTTCTCCTTTTTTCATTTTAATCCTATTTTTCGTTAGCTTAAAAAGTTATATTTTTTCTATGAAAAAAAAACAAAAAAAAACAAAAAACAAAAGAAAACAAAAGCAAAAAAAAATATACGTCAGAGAAGAATTCTTCCATTGTAGAAAATTACTCTGAATTTCTATCCTTTCATCTAATAAAAGCTAATTATCTCGAGATTCTCTCTTCCGTTTAATTAAATTCATTTTCTTGATACAGAAGAGCGTTCCCTTTTCTATATACACACATACGCATTTTTATTATATATATATATATATATGCATGTGGTGTGTACATATATACATACATTTACACATTAAACAATATAATATACATATTAAACATAGGTTTAAAATCACGTATAAAGATTCTTTGAAATCCTTAAAACGCTCTAGGAGAATCATATCGTGAAAAATCCAAAAGACGACGGACGAGTTCTCGTACGAGAGAATATCAAAAGAAAGGTGGAAACAACTCGTCGGCATCCACTTTGCTTACCGAGAGTATGTAGAAGGAAACGGTTAGAAAAAGGTGGTGAGGGCTTGAGAAAGAGAGAGAGATAGAGACAGAGAGAGAGAGAGAATTCGGTGAGGAGACTGACGACCGAGGGTAAGGGGTGGAATAGGGGGTTGAAATCAGAGAGAAAGCGTTTCCACGAGAAAAGCAGTGATTCTAGAAAGCGGAAAGGAAAACATAACGTATAAAGGGAACACGCGAAGTAAGCCACTTTTTAGGCGCCTAGGAAACTAGGAAAATTCTCCCCCTTTCTCTTTCCCCATTCGTATTTTGTATATAAAAGTTTGTTCGTTGTTTGTTTGTTTGTTTCTATGTATGATGTGTGTACGTGTTTATATTCGTGCGTGAGCATAGACCGGAACGTAGTCGCGCACACCTACGAGCCTCCCACCCCCCCTTCGCCTTTTTGTCTCCTGACAAATCTTTGGAACTTTATTTCGAGCTTTTCATCTCTTTCTTACATTCTATACAACTAAAGAAACATTTCAGTTTCCTCGGAGAAGAAGAGAAGGAGGAGGAGAAGGAGGAGGAGGATGAGTAGGGGTAAAAGAAAAAAAAAAAAAGAGAAAAGAAGCAGAAAAGAGGGCGGGTTAATGCTATTTGTCTCGCGGTTGCTCTCCGAAGGGGAAGAGATCGTTCAAATTCCTCAAGCCGGAGAAAAAGCGATACGAAAACTCTTCCCGAATCCGGGAACCCCCCGTTCTCTTTCTATTCTCTCTCTTTTTCTCTGTTTCTTTTTCTTTTTCTTTTTTTTTTTACTCCGTTTTCTATCCCTCATCCGTACTTTTCGATACGCGAGTTTTCTTTCTCTTTCAACAGTTACAATCGTTGCTGCTGCCGCGTCCTTTGCTTTCCCGTTTCCGATCAACGCTCGTCGACTTATCGACGACTAGAAAAAAGTAAAGGAAAAAAAAAGTAGAACAAAGAGATAGAGCAAAAAGAAAAGAGAGAGAGAGAGAGAGAGTTAGAGAGAGTGGGGGGGGGGAGAAATAATTGATTAAATTCGAGGACGATGAACTAATGTTTGAACAATTGTTTTTGAATAAATTTTTCTTACTCGCACATAATGCAAAACATTTCGTTTGTTAATATTCTTTTTTTTATGATACAAAAATATGCAATCCTTTCCTATATACTTTTAGGTATTACTTTAGAAATGTATCTTTTTAGATCGAATTTCTGCATCCCTTATTCGAGTTGTCCAATCAGTAATCGTTTTTTGTTTTAATATTTGTATAAATCTTTACTTTTTTTATAAAAAAAAAAAAAAGAAATATTTCAATCCTCTGTCTGCATGCATGTACTCATAAATATTATCTCGAATAATTCATATTTTTAAATATTAAACTTTCCAAAATCGTATATTATCGTAATTTTTTTTCGTTTTCGAAAAAAAAAAATTGCAATTCATTTCTGCATGTGTTTATAAGATACTACACGGAAAAATGAATAATTTACAAATCGAAAAATATCGTTAATATTTATTTATTATCATCTCTTATATATACGAGCATCCAATCAGGAATCGTTTGGTACTTATTATAACGTTGTCGGAAAGTGTTTTTAATCGTGAAACATCGAAACGGCCGAAAGCAGAAATCAAGTTGCAATTTCAATTAACGATCTACCCCAAACCCCGAAGAGTACCCAGGACGCGTATCTCTCGATAAAGCTTCATAAAATCGCTCATAAAATTTACCGACGCGGATTTGCTTTTTTCTCTTCCCCCCCCCTCCCCTCTCTCTTTCACTCTCCCCCGTTCCCTCTTTTTCTTTCGTTTTTTTTCCTTTTTCTCTCTTTTTTTTTTTTATTCCTGGAGAACTGCCAACAACGAGCTTGGAAGAGCTCGTGAAACTAATGACGTGCCGGATTCGAAACACCGAGTTATTATGGCCATTAAAATCTTTGTTGCAATTGCGTTCGAAAGTTTCTCTTCGAGGACTATTTCTATCTCTCTCTCTCTCTCTCTCTCTTACTCTCGTTCAGGAAAAACTGTTTTGTCGCTACAAAAGAGTAAGAGAAAGAGAGAAAGACATAGATGACAAAAAAAAAATAAATATAGACATAAACGTGTCTTGTGTCATTAAAAAATTTGAAATCGTGCTTTTTTTAGAATCTCCTTGACTCCATACACACATACACACGTGCACATATATTCGTGGTTCCGTTCGAACACATTTTCTCATACGCTTAATTTACGGTTTATAAAGCGCGAAAATAGTCCTGCTAATGAAATATAATTGATATCGTGCAAAAAGTACAAACCCTCTCTCTATATGTGCATGTGTGTGTATGTGTGTGTTATAATTATTTATAAAGAGAGAGAGAGAGAGAGTATGGCAACGTTATCCATATCATAAATATCGATCAAATCTTTAATTGGTTATATAATTAATCACTTTATCAAAACTAATTTGTCAAAAACACCACTGACGTATACTCACACATATATACTCTACGTTCTTCTTTCCCTTTTATATAGTGTTTCAATTTAAAAAATGCTTGTTTTATGATTAATATATATATATATATCGATTATTCGTTAGAATTTGTTAAAATTAATTTGAAAAGTAATAGGATAAAAAGAAGCAAGTAAGTAAGTACCTTTATAAAATTGACAAAATAATAGATAGTATGAATTTATTCGATAACTCTTCAGTAGAGTGTGTCAACAAAGCGTGTTTTTTAAAACTAGGACGATCCGCATGGCACATACATAAACATATTATGTATAATAAAAGGACGTGACTCTTCAAACTTTTCCACATATTACGTGTACCCTTAAGAAGGAAACAACTCGTTCCAGTTCTCCGATGAAACATCTTTCGTATATTGGAAAATATATTCTGCAAAGTATCTTGTAAGTATGTATAAGACCACATACATACAGACACACACGTATACGCACACACAACGCATATGTATTTTGTACGATAGGGAATGAGAAAACGTAAGGGAGTAAACACCAAGTGAAAATTCCATTTTTCGCATCTACATTATCCTAGGATAAGAAGTATCTACCCGATAAAAATTCTCTATCTCTATCTTTCATTTTATTTTGATTTCTTGGAGGATGAAATAGCGCAAATAGAAAGTCGAGATTCTCGAACGAGACGGCGCTCTAGTGAAATTAAAATAGTACGTCTCAATGTAGCGAGGATTATTTTGTAAGTAGATATTTTAAGGACTTATTTAACGTCTTCGCACCTCTTGTAATCCAACTTATAACGTGAGAACCACCGCGTGTTATGCAAAAAGGAATATCGTATCTCTATCTTTCTTTTTATTTATTTCTTTTTGCTTTCTTTTTTGTTTCCTCTTGCCTTTCTGAACCTTTTATTTTCCAACATTTTCTTTCCCGCATTCTCCAATCTATTTTCACTTCTTTAAAAACGTTCTTTCTTTATCTTTCGGAATTTCTATTTCGCGATATGCGAAATACGCTGAATCGTAACGCTCGTTGTAAATTTGTTGTTTCGAGTTAAAAAGTTAGTAGTAGCGTTTCTTTTTTATAAACGCGTTATACTTATTTTTAGAATTATAACTTTGAAATATTTTAACAATTGTTTATTTGTTGTTGTAAATAAATATTTAACAGATCTGACAACAAATATTTTGATTTTAAGTTATTACGAACAAGTATTAAAAATAGATTTATAACGAAACGTATATTTTGTATTTTCGTCGTCGCGAAATGTTGTTTTATTATGACCAAAAAATATCTCCTTCGAAATTTATTCGAGAGATTTTCGAAAAGGAAAACGGAAGTTAGTGGGAGTGTATTAACTAAAAGATAGATAGAGGAATGAGTCGTTATAAATTCGAAAGCAGTTCGGGAATTCGCGTAGTCATCTTGAACGATCTGAACAGTCGCACGCAAAAGAATTGTGAAACGATGGCGGCACGGAAAAAACAACTTGGATCCTTTCCCATCTTTTTCTAAGAGTCGAATGACGTAAGGATATTGGCGGTGGTGCAACTTAAATGATGAACATTTTTCCCGTTTGAAATGACATAAGTGTCCGATCTTAATGCACTCGTTTTTGTTTCATCGTCGACGATTAAATCCTAATTATAAACAAAAAATAACACATAAAAAATTAATTCAAGACAATAGGAAGTACACGAATGTTTTCTTTCATTATTTTAAACAAAATTATACATTTATTTAGGTATAATTATTATATTAGAAAATTATTAATCTTACGAAATTCATTATTTTATTTTAGATTTATTAATTTGTTCGTATAATAATATTGATTATATTTGATCTAAAAATTAGATTAACTTAATTTTTGGAATCATCGTTGATTAATAATAGTTTGCATAACTTGGACACGATTTATTATTCGATTTATTTTTCTCTTCGTATCGTTTTAACAAAAATGTTTTAATTTTTTGTATACAAAATATATTTTTTTTTAGTTCTCTGAAAGCATAAAATGTATTTATAATAACGAATTGCATTTTAACAAATTGCTATCGTTTTATTTGCGTTCCTAAATTTCATCATAAATCATAGAATTTATTCCTTTTCATGAAACGTTTGCATACGTTAAACACGAATATTCGTTTTTAATGAAAAATAAAAATAAATAAATTTTGCTATAACGAGCATAGGATATAATACAAACACGGATATCAACTTGCATAAAATCTTCAAAGGCCAATATTCATTTTGATTTTACACAGTTTGAACCTTTTAAATCATTTTAAACGTTTTTTCGATGCGTCCCTCTCGCCAATTTTTATTTTATTTTATTTTTTATAAAAAGGTAACTCGAAAGTACAGTCTCAATTAAACAAATACCTACCTACATTCTATATTGATATTCTATTTCCTCGATAAAAGAAAGAAGAGACAAATCTATAATTTCAGGATTTATTCGTATTGATTTAAGTATCTGACAGATGGAAGAAAAAATTGAAACAAAATATAGAACAGTTTTTCGCTGTGCAGAGAATTTCAAAATTTTTATATAAATATATGTACAACTTATATATTACGTAGGAATAAAAGCATATTTAATTTACAGACAAATTTTATGATCTTGAATAGCATAAATCTTTTTCGATATACTAAACACGTGTTATATTATCATTTTAAATATTTTCTCTTTCTCTTTCTCTTTGTTTTTTTCCCCTTTTCTACGTGTGTAACTATTTTTTTTTTTTTTTTGATAAAATATTCACTGCCCAAGTAAAACATTTCCAAACAAAAGTTGGAAAATATCGGCCATTTTCCAGATGGGTCCTTAAAAATAACAGAACTCGTAAAATTCCTATACACCAGCACGTAGTACCCGAGCTTGTTTTAGTTATGACATCAACTCGAAGTCAATTTTGAAGGGGCAAAATTTTCTCTCGCGTCTTATCACTTTTGTTCCGAAAGATATCGTTAAGAAGAAAACAAAAATTACAAATTAGTATAGTTTTCAAAGACTTTCATCATTGCATATTCTGGTTTATGAAGAAAAAGAAGATGGAAGAGAAGATAATAGGAGATCAGCCTTGATTAAAACTAAAAAAAAAAAAAACAAAAAAAAATACGTAAAGAGTCGAGACAATTCCAAATGAAATGAAAAAAAGAAAAAAAAAACTCTGTCACTGTTTATTTTTAATATAATATAATAATCGATCAGAAAAAAAAAGAAAAATTAAAACAAACTCCTCGGTCACATTAGAATTATTTCAAATCGAATCGAAAAGGAATAGCATTCGATATCATTCTGTGAAAACTCGCAGCTGTGACTCTTTTCTCCTCCCACAGGATGGATCTGTTCGTATCTCCATTCCGCAGTGATTTTGATTGGTCGAGATAGAAAAAAGGAAAAAAAGATAGGAAAAGAAAAAGAGAGTATACCTAACGAACGAACGTCTTTTGCAATAACTTTTGAAAGTCTCACTGCGACTTGGAATTAATACATTTTTTTAGGACAAACTCAGCGACCCCTCTTTCTAAGCCCCAACCCAACTTTTATTTCTTTCTCTCCGCACAGTGGCGTGGTCGGGTATTGAACGCATAAATTACGTGAGCTTCAGTCGAAAGTGGTGCGTTTGAAGTGCTTTCTTGTCGCGCCCTTTCCCCTTCTTCTTCTCCTTCTTCTTCTTCTTCTTCCTCCCCCTCCTCCAACCACCCAACCATTATCTTTTCCTTTCCTCACCCCTTCAACCCTCATTCCGCGAAGTAGGTACGCGGCAGCAACGTTCCATCGACACTCAGGACACACCGTCGACGTTCCGAACGTTCGTTCCACTTCCACGGGAATCCAAACTCATCTCTCCCATCCCCCTCCCCCGCTTCCACCCTAGTCGGATGGAATTAGTTGGTAGTTGTGATTTAGTTTTCCTACGGTTCACTAACCCTAACCTCTCTTCCTACCACCCTCTTCATTCTCCCCATTTCCACGTCCCTCTACCCCTCTACCCCACCCCTCCCCCTCTCCTCTTCTCCTCCTTCACCTCACTACCTTCCTGACAAGCCCTTCTGCTGACTGGCGTTGCGGCAACGGCCACCTAACCCCTTCGACGTTATCCCCGAGGAATTTCAATTTTCGTCACGACGAGGAGACCGAGCTCTCTCGCGAACAAGGATGCGAAATAACCATCCCTATTTCTCTCTCTCTCTCTCTCTCTTTCTTTTGGTATCTATCTATCTGTCTGTCTGTCTTTCTCTTTCTCTTTCTCTTTCTCTTGTGAACATCAGCAACCCTTAGAACAGCTCGTGAAATCGGAGACGAGCAAAGCGTTACTCGAGTCGATGTCTGACAACTCGAAAATTGTAATAAAAGTTGGAATTCTCGGTTCCTCCTTTCTATTCTAACGGACCATGATCGATATCCTTGAATTTTACTGTACGAGATTTTATTAATCAACGATACTTTCTGATAATTATTATATTACTCTACCGTATATAATATTTGCCCCATCCAAGTATATTTAATATAAAAGATTTCTTTATGGTTCGCTGAAATTGTTTTTAAGACATTTTATTTTCTTTTTTTTCAAATTTTAGTAAATTTAATTTAATTACGCGTGTTCTCGCATGGTGAATTTGATTTACAACGCTGTGAAAAAAAAAAAAGAAAAAGCGAATTATTTCGCATGGTTTTGGATAGTTTTCGTTGTTTATTTGTTGAGATGTTTCGGTGTTCCACATTAGGTACGGTTTCAGTTAAGGTACAGTTACCCCAAGTGTGTTGTCATGTAAAATTACACGCAGCCACTTGTGACTGTTACATTAAATTACACAAAGGCTTGTAATACGAAGATACACGAGTTGGTTATATGTTTACAAAAATATTTAAATAATTGTAAACGTATTTTTTCGCTAGAACAAAATCCACCAAAAATCGAGATATAAAATTATTCTATAATTGACAGAGTTCGCGTTCGGGTAAGATTAAATAGTTATTACAATTCAAAATAATTTAGTGACAAAATTACTTATAATAACGAAGCTTCATACACGAGAGTGTATATTCGACAAAATATTTAAAATAATTTGAACGTATTTTTTATTAAAAAAAAAAAAAAACATGCATGAAATAATAATATGTAACATTATGATTGTTAAATTTAAAATTCGTGTAAATTTTAATAAACATTACAATTGAAAATAATTAATTTGATTAAATACTTGTGCAAATACGAAGATATAGGAAAGTACTTATTTCAAATAATATTACCTACATTTCGAAGGAATTTTTTTATTAGGAAAAAAGTGCATAAAAAAAGAAATATGCAACTTAGTAATTGTCAGAATTCACAATCGTGTAAATTTTAATAGGTATTATAGTTGGAAACTTTGTCTCGCTTTGAATCGATTCAAACCTTTCTTTCGTTGTCAGTGGGAGTGCCAGAGGTATGCCGGAAATTACGTCACGATGGCCAACCGTTTCTCATAGTTTCAGCATATCGTTCTATCTCTCTTTCTCTTTTATCCATTTCCTCCTCTTCCTCCTCTTCTTCTCTTCTTTCTCTTTCCTTCCTTCCTAATCGATCAAGCGACGATCGGCTCGATCTAGTTCATCGGAATTTAAATGTGGATATTTCGAGCACTGCCAATGTCGAACCAACTCACTCTCTCTCTCTCTCTCTTTCTGTCTCTCTTTTTCTATCTTTTTCTACATCCCTTCCACCCTCCTTTCATTCTCAACTGCATACGTAAGAGTGCATCGAACGATCATGATGTTTGCACGAATGCAACTTCTATAATCGAGTGCAGCTGTAGACGATAAAGATCGATATATACGGGTTGTTTCAAAATATGTAAGCATAACT
Source organism: Polistes canadensis (assembly GCF_001313835.1). NCBI lineage: Eukaryota > Metazoa > Arthropoda > Insecta > Hymenoptera > Vespidae > Polistes > Polistes canadensis. The sequence goes on along the minus strand of NW_014569634.1, from coordinate 199,756 downwards.
TAAAGGGTAGTTTAAGTGTTCTAAAATGAGAAAGAAAAAAAAAAGTTATAACCTTGTTTTCCGCATTATAATCATTTTTGTATTATACGCGTGTTTTCACGTAATATTCCTAGAAACTTTTTCGAATTGTTGTTTACCTTCAATTTCAATACACGAAACGTCTTATCATAAATATTTTCGCTCCTTTAAAATATACCAGGTGTTGTTTGAATTAGTTAACAACTCGAAATAAGAAGCTTACTTGTAAATAGTTGTAACAAGAGAAGTCAGTAAAGTTATATGAATTACTGGAAGACAAATAACAGCTATCATTTGGAAACGATGATTACACGAACTTTTGTTCTTATTTTAAAGTACCGAAGTACCACTCCTGAAATTTTAGCTCAGACATTTTGAAATATCCTATATACATATATATATATACACGTACGTATTTTCAATATCACTAAACGTTTACCCAGTTACCTAGATTTTATACCAGAAATAAAAATACTCTAGATAAATAAATTGAAAAAATATTTAATGGAATGAAGTGGATAAATCAATGAGTTTACAGATAAGAGAGCAGAGATCTTTTCTATACATCTACTACACATCTATCTACCACCTACGTAATCGAGTAAACACACCCATAAACACATACTGTTTGAAGCATGGTAAACAAGAAAGAGTCGTCGAAAGAAATCGATCGTGCAAACGTCGAGATCGAGAAAAAAGAGGAGGCGCAAAGAAGAAAATATCCGGTGGTTGAGGATAAGGATAAAAAAGGGATAGCCAAATATTAGGGATCGAAGTTTGGGTTGGGCACAGGACGAAGGATCGTTCGTTCGTTCGTTCGTTCGTGTGTGAGTGTGTAAAGTGAGTTCGAGTATGGGGTAGGGGTGGGTGGGGGGTACAGTGGGCGTTAGAAAATCTATCGCTTTTCGTCGTAAAGTAGATGCGCTTCCGGAATTCGATGATCGATAGTCGGAAAGCTACGAAACGGCAGAACCACTAACACCATCAAAAATGTGTACGTGTTCGCAACGTGCGCCCCTTTTTCTGTCTTTTTTTTTCTTTTTTATTTATTTATTTATTTATTTATTACGCGAGAAATATATATATATATATGTAAGTTAGAATCACTTTTCTTGGAAACACATGCAAACGAACGGACCAAGAGGAAATCTGAAAGTTTTTCGAACGATCTATCGAATATGGTGGTGGTGATGGTGGTAATGTTATATCTACACGATCGAAGGAGGAAGATAAATAGTAGTACGACTAGTCGCGTTCGCAAAAGATTCCAAACGGTACGCTCCGAAATCCAGAAAGACGATTTATGGGAGAAATGTAACGCTTCGATCTTTTACCTTATTTATCGGCTTTACTATCCTGTTAATATTATCTTGTTTTTTTTTTCCTTAAATCTCATATCTTTATAAAATTATATTAACTTTAAAAATTAAACGTCACACCGCATGAGTATATATATCTCTGTAATTTTCTTTTTTAATCTTATTTATTTTTTTCCCCTTACTATTAATTTATTCGGATAACGTATGTATGCGAAATTTGTATTATTTTTTTTTTATTACTCCATATTTGTATAATTAATTTAATATAATAATATGCAACTCGGGGGTTAGAAATGTAACGCTACCAAGTTTTTTCTTCTTTTTTTTTTTTTTTTGAGAAAAATTATTCCGACAAAAATTATCCGATTAGTAGGAGGAAATTAATTATTCATCTTTATTTATAAAACGATTACAAAGTCATTTAAATTTCAATTTAATTATTATTTAAAGAATAGTAATTTTTTTTATCTAAAACATTCTTTTTTTTCATTCTCAGAATGATATCGTGCCACACGAGAATTAATTTAATAGATGTAAAGTCCTTATTTTAAAATTTAAAATAAAAAATTTCCTTTCATAAACACTGAAACTCAAGATGCACGCGTTTTTTAATATTTCAACGCGGTAAAATCTTTCAATCCTTTTTCCAAGTTGAATTTCAAAGTAAAGAAGATAAAAAGGAAATGGAAGATGAACAACGATCATTCGAAATCTACGATCAAGAAAGAAAGAAAGGAAGAAAGAAAGGAAAAAAAAAAAGATAGACGGAATAGATGGATAGAACGAAGTCAAGCGTAAAAAATGTACGTGAAAATCTTACGAATGTTCTCTGTTCCTTTTATCTAAATATATTCTTCGTAAAAAATTCTAATAAAGAAACTAAAGGAAAGATGTGTGTGTGTGTGTGTGTGGATCTCGTATAATAATACAAAGACGTCAATCGATCAAAAAGAAATGTATAGTATAAGTATAATTGATTATCTGAAACGCGTACGCGTTTACGCTAGGCGTGAATCAGAACGAGAACGCATACGAGGATATTTATCTAAATAAATCGGATTAAATAAATAATGTTTTAGATATACATATGTGTATTCGTGTTATCTGTATATGTATATTCGTGTATACACGTATGTTGATCGAAAAGAAGGATCAACAATATTAAGAAAGAGCTTCTACGTATTGCGAAATACTTTAAAACAGATAGAAACGTTTCAAGAAGAAGTTGATTATAGAAAAAGAGTCTCGTTTAAAGAAGAGATATTTACTTGGAGAAATATTTCATCTTATCTTAAAACTCACCTAACGTTTCTTCTTCTTCTTCTTCTTCTTCTTCTCTTTCTCTTTCTCTTTGAATAACGAGTAGAAATCAAAGTAGATAACATTAAGATCCCAAGTCTCTGGTTGAAGATGAAACGAAAGTTGAACGTTTGATCGTGATGAAAGTAGAAGTACTATGATCTCGATCAAAAACTACTACGATCATCCTATCATTTTCTTTCTCTCTCTCTCTCTCTGCTTGGAACACTTGCACTCGAAAAGAAGATACGTTTATGTATTTACTTGCATATAGAAATATGAATACATAAGACACGTGTTGTATGGATTAAACTCGACATAAATAAATGGACTATGACGACGATGATGAAGAACGCGAATCGATTCGAATGTCTCGATCGGATCGAAAGGAAAAAAATCAAATCAAATCAAATCAAATCAAATGAAAAATAAAACAAACAAAAAATCTATCTCTAACGCATATTCGTATTGATTTCTCTCGCAGTGTAAATCGCTTAGTGTCAATTATATTTAGCATGTTGGCACGTGATCATCTCACTGACTCACCACGGAACACCAGAACCATCCTCCTTCTCTTTTCATGATCGTTTAAAGACAGAAAAAGATAGAATGAGTTGGTGAAGAGGGGTAAGAGGGAATGTGATGAAAAGAGATGGAAAGATCACGCACGAATCCGCTAAATGAATGCTTCGAACGACTGTCATTGACTCACTAAATGCTCTCTCGACATAAACTCACGACTGCGTAACACCGAGGAGTGACCGAGGCCATGATCGATCTTCCTCGATCCTCATCTGTGATTTTATTTCTCCGATATGTGTCTCTTTTTACACAGTTATTTTTCTCTCACAATTATTTTTTAATCCAATCATTTCTTTGCCATTAATATTTTCTTCCTTATTGTCACTACACAATTATAATGATAATAAATTATACTTTAATTTTTTATAATATCGTAATATTACTATCGAAATGATATTACGGACACAATCTCGGATTAAGAATAATGTGATATATATATATATATAATATGATGGATTAAGAATAATGTGATATATATATATATATATATAAGTATTATATAAAATGATTTTATTTATATTTTGAAACCATTTTATTTCATAAAATCTGTCATGTAATTTAAATAATTTGTTTATAATATCGTAATATTCGTATCGAAATGATATTATGAATACAATTTCGGATTAAGAATAATGCGAAAAGTATTATATCAAATTATTTTATTCATATTTCTGGAAAACATTATTTGGATTTTAACGCGTGGGATATAATTTTGGTATTGGTAATTAATTGAAATTTAAAATATTTATCTAACTTTAACATTCGGATACACATTAAAGACGATTTTACTTAGCGTTGTAATGATTTGAAGATTCCTATCTTGCGATAGGAATACTCGCGCACGAATGCTTCTGTTTGTTATTTACTTGGAGTTTCGAGATAGCAGCTAATGATCCGAATCCTAGGAGCCTCGAGGCTATGGGCGACGCTCAAACTTTGATCGCACATCCTTCGATAGCTCGTATCCTCCGGATACCCCTTTGATGCCTTCAAAATATACGCATCTCGCTTCATTCAACATAGAATTAAGTAACAATGATGTTCACCAAAACGGATAATAACGTAAAATTCAAAATTCGCAAATACAATCGATAGAATACGTTTAATTAAAAAGTAGAAAATAAAATTCATTTTTCTACCCCAATAATATGCTATTGAATTGATCAAAAAGTTCGTGCCGATCGATTTATATTTTTTTTTTCTTTTTTTTTCAAAATACATTGAAATATAAATGCGTTGCCTTGAATTTTCTATTCAAATATTAGCGCACACAAATTTTATAAAAAATAATATTATCTTATTTTTGGTTTTCCAAACAATCTAATATAGGCTCGTTTATCTTTTAACACTTTTGTTTTTATTACTATAACTGCATAAAAACCAAATTGACTGTCATCAAATATTTGTTAATTATATTTCGAATTAAAATTCGAACATATATAAAAGAAAAAATAAATATTTTATTTTAATTAAATTTAGAGATAAAAGAAATTGAACGAACGTTATAAAAATTCAAATAAATATATCATAGATGTTAATCGTTCGATAATGAGATAATAACCTGTCCTATCTCGGCAACGTGACCAAAGGATGGAAAAAGGGTTGATAGAAGGGGAGGAGAAGGGTGGAATAGGAGGAAAAGGAAGAGGAGGAGATTGGAACGCAAACAAATTGCTAATTGTAAGATAATCGATTTATTGTTATTAACGCAATAATGGCAACATTGGAACTACCCGTTTGCATATTCATGTCGGAAAAGTTGCCTATATCTACGCACGGCTAGCTTCTGTGCAAGCCCTTCAACCCTCCTCACTCTCTAGCTTTGTGAAGGGTGGGGATGTGGATTGGAGAGTACGATGACAACGACAACGACAACGAGGACACGTCGTTACTATAAGAACGGAATGCAAAAACCCATGTTGTCGTTATGACGCCTACGAAAAAGAAATCCATGAAGAAGGGAGAAGCCTTCAACGTCACCCCCTCCGTCGCCGACTGGTTCCCTTTTACCATGAGCCTTGGCCGTATACGTGGCTATATTCGCGTCGTAAAGATTTTATGGAGTCGGAGTAATGTTTCTGACTGCGTTGTAATCGGAAGGAAACGATGCCCGTGTGGAGACAAGAATAATGCATCGTAATGTCGCGATAAAGAATTCAATTAAATTGTAAGAGTAAGAAAATAATAGTGGCTTTTGTTTTAAACATTCACAAACTATATACACTATTGAACGAAAATTTGAATAAATCACAATGATAAATTTAACACTTGAAAGGTTTAACGATTTCGAGGACCTTCTCTAAATATTTTTGGTACCACTATAGTGTGCATTCTATACGCACATTTTTACTAATTTTCTTTTTTCTTTTTTTTTTTATTTTGACCTGAAATTAGAGGTCCTTTCATTTTGGGAGACCACTTAGTGTACATCTATTGCATTTATATTACATATTTATACACGTTCCTTTATTCTTGCACGTGTGTCTTAGAAATATTCGTCAAATAAATATCTCAAATTAAAAGTAATAAGCTTTCACGTCTGGATTGTGTGTGTTAGGGTAGAAGAAGTTATTTGGAGAAATTTATTTATAAAAAAAAAAAAGGAAAACTATTTATTTTTTCTAACTGTAAATAAACTTAATTGAAACTGTTTGGTTTGTTTTATTACTCTTGCAGTTGAAATCTAAGATTAGTTTTGTAAATGTGATGTTACCAGTATCGAAATATATACTTTTTGACTAGATAAATTAACAAAAAATTAGAGTCTTCAAACCCCATTTTATTTAATTTAAATTTAAATTTAATATAAATATTACTCATTTCTTTTTTTTAACAATAAATTATTATGAAAAGAAATATAATAATATAATACGTATAAGTTCTGAATAAATAATGCAATAATTAAATATGAAGGATACAATATTTTTTTAATCAAAAATGAAAACAAACCCCGTAAGAAAATAATGGTAAATTAGTGATTATCATTTATATTGTACTATATCTCATCTATTATATACCCAAGGGGATATTTAAGGTTTAATCATTGTTCCCAAAAGACACAGGCAGTCTTCCTAATCGCATGTCACGAACGGATAGCGTATACATTCATGTGAGGTAACACGTGCATAGTAGTATGTCAAGCTGCGTCGTGGCTCAGCAGTGTTCCTTCGGCCTCCAGGAGGAGGCCTTGTCAAAAGACAGCTGTCTCTCATCGTAGGAAACCTCAGGGATACAGAATCTCTCCATGGGGTCCATATACCAGGGCCGTAATTAGAAATGACGATTCTCTTCTCTTCTCTTCTCTTCTCTTCTTTCCTTCGATTTCGTCAAAACTTTTTGCACAAATTGATTCGTCGATTTAATTTTCCTTCGAGATTAAAATTTGTATTCTTTTTACTTGGTTAAATAATAAATAAATAATATTCTTTAAATAATAATTTTAAATATAATATTTGCGTGTGCAATTATAATTGTGGTAAATTCAAAGAGAATTTTAATTTGTAAATTTTAAAGTCAATCAATCATTCGTGCAAAGTTGTGGCACGTTTATTTCAATTACAGGATATCTAAAATTTATTTATGCAATTTTATCATTCAATTTTGCTTATTAATTTTTAAAATGTATATTTTTCAACATTTTGTTCATTAAAATAATAATGTTACGAACGTTTGATATGTATACCATTAGTGCATTCGTAAAGCTTTCAAATGCTGTCACGTGTACGTTGATGCATTTTAGCATCAATTCGTTCAGTAGCAACAGTGATTGCTTTTAAATCATCAATGTCTGTCATCCGTATATTGTAAACAATGTCTTTGACGAATCTCCAAAAAAATTAATGACAGGGTATGTTATTTTAGCTGATCCATGAATTGTATCTTTACAAACAAACTTTGTACGTAAAAAAAAAAAGAAAGAAAATAAATTTTTTCCTAAAATTTTATAAAAAAGAAATCCGCAAAAAAATATTTAAACTTGTTAACCACTTGTTACAACAAACAAAAATAATGTAAATAATTTTTAAACACCCCGTTACATTGTTTTTCACAATAGAAAATATTGAATTGATTATTAAATTTAATTTTAATGTTTAATAAAAGTATATTGAGCAAATATGTAGAACGTTCCAAGACGACGAGTATGACTTGGGAATAAATCAAAATGGTGTCTATCAACATAACGCTTCGTATCTTGCGATCATAAAATCCTCGATATCTTCGTATCGCATTAATCGTTTACATAATGAACCTCCGAAAACCGCGAGTTTGAGAGATACGATCGATTCCATGAAGCGGATACGCGCGGTTATGGTTATTATAGTACACGCAGCTTCGGTACTAAATAATAATCTTCCAAAATAACCGCCGCGATAACCGTAGTTTATGATATTCGTTAATTGACAATCGCATCTGTTAATGATACTCCCGATGTCCCGATGGCTATAAAACGAATGGATTTCAACGATATCGATTTCACGATCACGTTCGCATACACATACACATCATGTGACATAGCTAAAAATTTATATATTTTCTTATATACATTGATACACATATATACATAAGTATTACATATAAATTTATATATTATATCTTTGAATGAAATTGATCTAAGACCTTCTACTACGTCAAGACCCTACAGACTTGGTAGGTCATAAAATTGGTAGAAAAGTAAAATCTCGTTTTCCCCTTTTCCACCTATTATCCTCCACTTCGTTTATTAATCGTAACATAAACTTGTACTCCAGGAAAATCGTGGAGAAGTTTAGAACAAGAAATAATTTATTCTCTCTATCTTTATCTCTCTTACTCCCTACTACTCTCTCAAGAAAGCAGGACGAAGCTCTTAAGAAGAAGTACGTCGTTGCGCTAGCGTAAGAAGACCGTAATTATTTAGCCCGTAACGTTCGCTCTTCTGAATTATGAGATTGTTTATAAAGAGAATGAGGGATTAAAAAAAAAAGAGAGAGAGAGAGAGAGGGAGAGAGAGAAATAGAATGGAAAAGAAAAGAAAATGAGAAGAGAAAAAAAGGGAAGATAGGTCGGGACAATTTTAACGACGATTAAACGCTTCGTCGTTCCTCCTTTTTATTTTCTATTATTTCACTCAATATCTTTTTCTTTCCATTGTTACAGTGCTATGCGCGTTTTGCTGTCGAAATTACCGAGGCCGTGGATCGTCGACGAGAAAAAGGACGATGGATACACGGCTCTTCATCTGGCAGCTCTGAACAATCACGTCGAAGTCGCTGAACAATTGGCGCGTGCTGGAAAAGCCGATCTAGATTTGCAAAATGTGAATTTGCAGACCGCTCTACATCTCGCCGTTGAACGACAGCATACACAAATTGTCCGAGTACGTAGAGAAACATTTTTATTATCTTCTGATAGAAAATCAATTTATCAAATTTAATTCAAAAAAAAAAAAAAAAAAATAGAAAAAACAGGTTAGCGTAATTTATGTATTAATTTATAAATTCGCGTATCGTATGTCAAGAAATTATTATTAAGGATTGTTCTTTTTATTTCTATTCGCGCAGAACATTATCGGACAAATTTGAAACTTTTTTTTTCGAGGGAAAATAAATTAAACGGTATTGAATATAATTTGCAATGTATTATCATTTGATTGCAGTTATTGGTACGAGAAGGTGCAAATTTGAACGTGGCCGACAAAGACGGTGACACGCCACTTCACGAAGCTCTGAGGCATCACACTTTGTCACAGCTGCGACAGCTGCAGGACGTCCGAGACGTTGGTCGTCTTTTAATGGGTCTTGGTGCACAGGGTCAGGACAAGAAAAGTAGTTCCTTCATCGCTTGCTTCCTCGCAGCTCATGGTGCCGATCTAGAATTGAAAAACAAAAAGGGCCAAACACCCTTGGATCTATGTCCAGATCCAAATCTTTGTAAAACTTTGACAACGTGTCACAAAGACAAAGAATCGTCAGTATCGTTTTCACTCTTTTCTTTTTTTATATCCATATTTGATTCATTTCTTTTTTTGTTTTTTTTTGTTTACTTGTTTAAATAACAAAAATCGATTCAATCTCTTCAGGGATGAATTTTTTATTTTAATAACAGCATAAAAATTTGTTTAATTTCAAAATATAATCCAAAATACAATAAAACCAAGTGTCCACATATATGCACAAAAGCCCTGAAGGGATTAATATTTATTAGCATAAGGTAAACGGTAATTTTTGTTAAAGAAATTTGTTCATCCCATTTATATATGAATTTTTCTTCTTAGACATGACATCGAAACCGCAGCACCATCGGGAACAATTGACGAATGTCTCGTTTGCACCGATGGAAAACGTGAAATGCTTTTCAGCCCTTGCGGACACGTTGCCTGTTGCAACGTTTGTGCTCCAAGAGTGAAGAAATGTCTTATCTGCAGAGAGAATATTCTTACAAAACTGAAGGTAAGTTGATCACGCAGAAACCATTAAAATTCATCCGAAATTATTTTGATTTCTTAGAATAATTTTATAAACTTCAACAGATTGAGGAGTGCGTTGTTTGCTCGGATCGCAAGGCCAGTGTCCTATTCCGTCCATGTGGTCACATATGTGCCTGTGGGAGTTGTGCTGCCTTAATGAAGAAATGTGTTCAATGCAGAACACAAATTCAGCACATGGTACCGCTGTCAATTTGCTGCGGCGGAGGAGGTGATGTCACTTACATTAAGGGGTGCAATGCCTCAGGTACAAAGATTACTTTGGCCAGAGAGTCCTTGCAAACCATTATTTTCCCCCTTCCTGATTGAAAATTATTTTATTATACAATTATTAACTCAATGAAATTAAAATATTGCATTACAAATTCGTATTTAAAAAAACACGGTTCATTTTCGACAAATTTTCTTTAAATTTGTAAATAACATTTTCTACAATCTTTATTATCAAGAAACTTGAGATGCAATATGTCTTTTAATTTTCATTCAATAATTTGAAAACTACGTTCAACTATACGTAAAAAATTAAAACAATAGTACATATTGTTACATCGTAAAAAATGAAACCCTTGTCCCTGGCAAACGAGACGAAAATTAAGAAACGTGTTATGACCATCAAATAAATGCGGTTTTATATTTGAAGGAACCATATCAGAAGTTAAAGCTGACGTAGAAGAAGAACCGGTGCCAATACCGACAGCCAATACCAACACCAATACCAATACCAATACCAATACCAATACCAATACCAATACCAATACCAATACCAATACTAATACCAATACTAATACCAATACCAACACCGGTGGTGGGGAAGCTCTTTTGATGAACAATGGAAGTCGAGACACGTCTCACAGCGATATTCAGAAACTTCAACAACAATTGCAAGATATCAAGGAACAAGTACGTGTTCCTTTCATTTTGTATACTTTCCTTGCGTTTATTATATCTTTAGATAAAAATAATATCAGACCAGTCCAAAAATTCGTTCGTACTTCCTTTCTTAAGGATTTTGCAACAATACAATCAATAACGGATTTATGAACGTATCATCTACAAATTGTTGTCATAAACCAAAACCACATCAAATGGTATTGCTTATTATTAAAACTGCTGTTTTGTCTGCGACAAAATTTACATCGTTACCTTAAAAGAAAACTACAAAACTTGCCATTTGTACTATGCATCAATATCCATTTGTTATTGTTTCTTTTTTAAATCCAATGTGGACAAAAGTTAATAAAAAACTTAATGATTGATTACAACATTTAAATAAGATATGACTTAATTTAAAATGTAGTAATAAAACATAGTGGGTCAAAGTTAATCATTCATATGGTCCAAATATGAACAGACTTTCGGATTGATCTGATACTTTGATCAAATAACCGAAAGAAAATTTGATAATTTTTATTTTAAAAATGGTGTTTTTCTTTTTCAGACAATGTGTCCAGTTTGTTTGGATCGTTTAAAAAATATGATCTTCCTCTGCGGTCATGGAACCTGTCAAATGTGTGGAGATCGAATGTCGGAGTGTCCAATATGCCGCAAAGCAGTAGACAAACGCATTTTGCTCTATTGAATAGACTGACCGTTAGTTCTGAGTTAGGACTATCGAAATATTAATAATAATGATAATCTAATATTCTAATAGTAATTCCTAATTGCATATTTATAATATAACGCAAAATGGAATCGTAACGACCGCGAACTTTTTCCCATTCCCTTAATCATCGCGATGGTCCTATTATTAATATTGCATGTTCATTATTTGAAAAAAAAGGTATCTATACGCGATCGTAAAATAAACATTTCGTAATTGTATTTCGTATAAGAAATATTTAGTAAAAAAATTAATAAATAAATAAACAGTATAAATGTGTAAGAGAAAACAAAACATTGTATGAGAAACGTACGCATTAACGTTCGTTACAATTCTTTCCATTTTATTTTTTGACAATTTAAGTAATATTTAAATTTCTTCCTAATTATTCAAACGATATACCATTAATATTTAAATAGAATCAAATGTTTACGTAGCGGACTAATTATGGCAATAGATTTAATAAACCGATAATAATAGATTGAGAATGAATTAACGAAAAAATCTTGACATTAATTATTCCGAAAAATAATTAATAAGGAATGAATTTTTATTTGATTAAAGTATATTAACTATTATTTACTTAAATTTTATACATATATATATGTGGGACGAGCGCCTCCATGCCAAATACTTAAATAAGCATTCGTGAAGAGATTGGACGGTAGGCCCTGGATAGCTCTATGGATGAAGAGCAATCGCCCGGAAAGCGAAAAATCCGTGATTCGCGTCCCGGTCCAGTCAGTTCAGCGGTCTAATTTTTTTCACGAATCTTACATATATATAATATGCATGTAGAAAAAGAGTAATCAGCGTTATTAATGAACATTATTAAAAAACAAAAAAACACTTTTTAATTAATTAACATAATTTTTAGTGGAGGGTACCATAAACATTATTACGATTATGTAGGAATATATTTGAGCTATAGTTTTAATCGAATAAGGCTATAATCATTTCATTGTTATCATTCATGTATATGCAGTATTTGTTGTTGATACAAGAGAACTATATACTTAATACTTCTGTATTACTAGTAATACGTAGTACTTACAACAACTGCCTTGTTTACATTTTTCATCATTCATTATTGTTGACAATCATTCAATTGATTGAATGTTAAAAAATGATCATCTTTCTATATCTTACCTGTTAAATGAGAATGAATAATTAATAATACATAGTACTTATAATAATTGCTTTCTCTACGTTTGTCATTATTAATTATTGTTGACGATCATTCAATTAATTGAATGTTTGAAAATTAGGAATGGTCATTTTCTATATTATACCTGTTAAATGAGAATGAATGATTAATTAGTACATACGTTCCTGAATGCATATAAAAATTTTATGAACGTTATTTTACCTAAAAAAACAATTGAAAAGCTATTGCATCAATAAAAAAAAAAAACTTATTTCTTGGTACACACACATACTTATATTTTGTTATAATTATATATAAAGCATACTTCGTCATCCTTGGTTTATGTTTTTTATACCTATATTTATGAATATAACTATACATATATATATATTGTATATATATTATAATATATATATACATATATATTATGTATATATATATAAATTTGTATATATATCTATACAAATTTATTAATATGCATGCATAGGATTATAAATCTTGTTATGATCTTAAAAGAAAAAAAAACAGAAGAAATAACAAAAAATAATTTGTGTGTGTCAAAATATTATATATATATAATTCTTGTTTACCATAATAAATTTTAGTATTATATATAAGTCAATAAGACTTTATATAATTACTCAGTATTTAATTATATTTAATCGATGGTGTTAATAGAATAGAAAAAGTGGAACATCACATGTAACGATATTGTTAGCAACTTAAGAGTAATTATCCATTTGTTTTTTTTTTCTTTATTCCTTTTTTTTTTTAACAAAGCTTGTTCTACCGCGCGAAACACTTTTAAAATATTATTATTATTTTAAATATATTTTAATATCTATTTAGTTTATTATATATATACACGTAATATGATACAGTTTCAATAGTACGATCAATTTCTCTCAGTGGCATAAATTTCGTAAAGAAAAGATTAAAATGATTAAGAAATTATCATTAATTTATCTTTTCGTTCTTCTATTTTATTTTTCGATAATCTATTCGTATATTTTGTTCTTTTCTTCTTTTAAATAATGACTATATCGCACAAATATATAACGTAAAATGGCAGAAAATGATATAAAATGCTGCTAAGTGAGCTATAAACAATAAGTTGCCTTTCTGTAAAAGAATGTAATTCCAATTACAAGCCTCATAATATCACACAATTTATTATATATATATATATATCACGTTAACATATATTGTAATATTATAAAATACAAAACTGCCAAATAAATGACTTTTTTAAACACCATTTATCATAATATATCCAAAGATAAAAATAAACTATAAAGATAAAATTTTATTCAATTAATTTTAAATAACAAAATCAAATGACATTTAATTAAATAAAATAATTTAAATATCAAAACGAATGACTAAAATATAATAATTTAAATAATTATGATAAAAATAATTTGCAAAATATACGAATATTATGAAACATTATTTATTTTCAAGAATTGGAGAATGTGATTTTACATAAGTGAAGCAATTGGTTACAGTCAACTGAATATACAAATTATGTTACTAGATAAATAGTTTTTAAAGAACGTGTGACAAAGAAACTAATTAAATCGAATTAAGGGAGTATTCTAGTCTAGAATTTTAAAAAATTCGATGTTATTTTTTCATTTTCTGAAAGTATAGATCTTTAAAACTATGTTCCTAAAACAAAATTTAAAAATTTTGGAAAGTTACAAAGTTATAACCATTTAATACAGTAGTATCAAGTATGGTTTCAGCCCGCATCAAAACTTTAACCGCTTTTTTCTCGAAACTACTTTTTTCAAGCTAGCCGACATATCTCGAGTTCTATTTATTCAATCAACTTCAAATTTGGCATGTACCTTCAGTACATGGTGCTTTATGGTAGGTATTACGGACATTGCTAAATTTTAATTTTTACTATTTTTAAAAAATAAAAGACCTTGTGTGTGTGTAAAAAAAGTCAAAGAAAAAATTTTTTTTTATACAGCTGTCTTTTTTGGATTCTTTTTTCATTTTTTTTTTATTGTAGTTCCATCCACAATGTCAAACTTTCTAGACAAGAATTTTTGTTTTGTTTTATTGTCAAATGAATAAACCCCAAAATCATGTCAACTAGCACATCACTTTTTTTCCATGGCCACGTTTAAATTGCTATAAATCCTTGAATTTTAATTTTTGATGCATGAGAATTTTTTATATGTTTTTAAATTATCGATAAATAGATGATAAAGAATTGATGGTAAAAATATTAATAGTTTTTTTTTTAAGTCCTAAAAAACCAAAAATTATCGCTCTCTGGACTAAAATACCCCCTTTTTAACGTGTTTCTCCGACAAAAAAACAAGAAAAAAAATATGGAGTATCGTATAGCATTTGTGAGCACAAACGATTATTTAATTTCTGCGTGTAAAATACAATGACAACTTTTTCTAAAAGCTAAAGAAAATAATTATTAAATATTCGCAATATATATATATATATATTATACATAATATTAATGAGATTTATTAATTAACGTGCTCCTGATATCAGATGATAATAATAATATTTATTATGCAGTCGGCAGTAGAGAAAAAAGATACATCGTTCATCCATAGATTATTCGTCTAAATCAGGACTTCTCAAACCTTGTATCGCGACCCCGTATGATGTTGCGTAATTCAATTTGGGGATGGCAAAAATTTGAGCAGAACGCGCTGGATTTCCTGGACGCGCTATGACCGAAAATTTATTCAAAACCAGTTTAGCAACGTCTATGTCTATTTATGATAATGAAAGAAAAGATAATATAAAATCTTTATCCTGGGTCACAAGAATATTTGTTCTGATAAAGGGGGATCACCAAGTGGAAAATTTTGAGAAGCCCTGATTTAAATGATAATTAAATAATTTACTAAAAAGAAATTAATTAAGGGGGTGGCATGTGCGTAAACGTAATTCACAAATTTGCTATTATATTAAATATTTTCTTATATTATTATTATTATTATTATTATTATTATTATTATTATTATATATCTCAAGATCATGTCTTGGTCGTGTTTTTATTTCTTTTTTATTATTTTTTTACTTTATTCATTATTAATCGTATTTAATAACAGATTAAGGCTGCCTTATAATCACGCAACTTTTGAGAATAGTTATTTCTTCGATCTATAAACGCGTGTTATTTTATACACGACTTTCGATTGCATTTTTGTATTATATTTATTACGTATTACAATATTTTGCGACCCATCTTTAAATTTAAATAAAAATGTGACTTTAGCATTATTTATATAGAAGTAATAAAATAGAGAAAAAGAAAATAAATATAAATGAAATGATTTAATTGATAATATTTGCATATTAGTGTATAAGTTAATTGATTTAACAAAAGATAATCAAACGAATCATTCAAAAAAATATTTTCTCTCCTTAAAAATGTTAATGATTTGATTTTTATTATTAATAATAAGAATTAATTACGCTTAAACTACTATAAAGTAGCATTTTGTGCTATTCGATTATGAGATTTAAAACAGCTATATTATTTTAAATCTAAATTATTCATCGTAACATACATGATTTAATTATAAGAGTATACTTTTCCAACTAGCTAATCATAAATGTTTAATCTCATTTTTTCTAAAATTAGTAAAATATAATTAAAAATGTCTGCTACAGTCGGTCGATTATTATGCAATCTTAAACATAAATAGAAAAAATAAATAAAATAGTACTAAATGTCACGATATATACATATACAGAATTAAGATACTTGCAACGGATAAATCAAGCATACTCGCGCACAAACATTGATCTGATTTTGATTAGAATGAAAATTGATATATTGCGAATTCGTATTTTAATGGGTCGCAAAAAAAAAGAAGAAGAAAAATAAAACAAATGTCAATTATTCATTTAACATTCGGACGATGAATTCGAATTAGGCGGCGACATTTTTTTTGTTTGCGTTAGACGATCTAATTCAGCTGCAGCGTCATTGCACATAGTTGCTTTATCTACTGGTGTACTATCTGAAATATAAATCAATCGATTTTTTTTTTTAATTAATATATCATATTAAATGATAAATAGTCATTGTAACTAATAACTACGTACCAAGCTTAACAGGACTCGCACCTATATTTCCCGGTGATCCTGGCACACCTGGAAGCGTAGCAGTCTTTTTGTAAAGTAAAGAGTTGAAGAAACTAGCTAACACGCCTTCCCCAGCAGCAGTGGTACCGGTACCTTTGGAATCCAATTTCTTGTTTGGCGATGATACCTAATTATGAGAAATTTAGTGTGTCTGTACTTAAGGAAACCTAAATATATTCATTTTTATGCTCATGATTAACAGATTATACCACATGGATTAGAACATGCTTTTGAACGTTAACTGCAATAAGCACATGATGATCCTATTTCATGTTGCAGAGATGCAAACAGCAAGGACTCTTGAACATTAAATAACACAAACATAAAAGAACGTCAGTGTATATGAATCTATCTCAGAAAAGATTATATTTATTTACATATATAATCAATTTATATATGAAATATTTGTTAATTAACTCTTATTTATCAAATGGCATATAAGCACAATATTTTGAAACGAGAATAATAATTTTAAATATAAATAAGAACACAAAAATATCAAGTAAATGAAATGGATTTTATGGACAAAAGCATAAACCGTAAAAACGAAGGTAGATTACACATAAAACTGGACTATGCAACTTTATGGAAAAGCATTATGTAATGATAATGCTGAACACAAACACATTGGATTTTCCTAATACTTTCCACAATTGTATTTTGACCAATAAATGTTTGTTAAGCAATGAAAGGATATTTTTTTAAAAATGATACATGTAAAGACGATTGACTGCGGTATTTCTCTTGATAAACAATATTACATAAATTAGAACAAAAATGGATTTACCATATTATTTAACAAATTCGTGGTAATAATATTACCACAGTATATATAATTCCAGGCTCTGTAATTAATGATATGCAAACGAGGAGCATGCTCTAATTATAAATGGTACAACCTGTATAACTGGGCCGAGGCTTGCCTGGTTCCTTGTTGTAGGTGAACGTGTCGGATCTTTCAAACCTGATGCCGTAGCTTGCTGTCTTGCTAAAAACGCTTGTTCATCTTCTGCTTGAACTTCCACTTCTCTTATCAGAAACTGTTTATTAAATAATTACATTTATTAATTTTATAAATTCCCTTGAATGATCATATCTTGATAATAATAATAATACTGAATACAAAATAACTCACTTTTCTATTTGTCGCAGGTTGTGTAATAATATCACGATAATAATCATTTGGTTTCATCGATTGTAAATTTTCATGAAGGATGCTGATCTTTTTCATATTATCCCAACCAGCAGGACTACAATGTTTCAAAAAGATATATGTAAAACTATTAACATTTTTATTTCAGATAAATATAAATACTCACATAAGAACTGCATCTTTTTCTACCACTAAAGCAGGTGTTCTGAAAGGTAACGAATAAATTCTATGTGTAAGATATTTATACAATAGATCACAATTTTTATCTTCTTTTACTGATGTATAGAAAAGACCTGCACCATATTGCAAACAGAACCGCCTAATCCATTGTTGCATAAAATCAAAATCTTCGTCTCTGAAAAAAAAAATAATATAATTTTCTGTATAAACAAAAATTTTTAAAAATGTATTATAACCCTCGTGCTATAACAATGTGTGAAACTCGTGATAATCTTTATAGTTCTAGCATAAGAAACACGGGTCCTACTCATGGCAAATCTTACAGATCAAATATAAGCACCGAATATGACATACAGTTCCATGCATTAAATCATAGTGCAAGGGATTTATAAATTCAATTTAATTCTTACTTATAATCGTGTTCCTTTTCAAGAGTAGACATATAATCAGTTTTAGTTATAACCACGACAATGTCTAAGCCTAGATTGGTCGTAAGTACACCTTCAGGTAAAGGTAAATTTTCAGTTGTTTCGTCGTCAAGATTTCGACTGGTACGTCTCAAAGGACTTCCTGGGTCTAGTTCGTCACCAGGTTCGGTATATTCTTGCCATTTTTTAATGTCTGATTAAACAGATCTATTCATAAATCTACATACTTCCTAAATACTCTGCATATACTTGGATAGATGAAGTATTAAGTAGAATTAAAGAACAATTGTTGCATTAACAATAACAATGACTTACTTTGCTGCCTGTGCCGTTGCCTGATGTCATTATCGATGGATAATTTATCAACATGATCACCTAATAAAGCAGCCCATGCTTGTAATTGATCTAAAATAGCCCATGGTGTGGTCATTGCAGCTACTAGCATTACAAGCGTATGTGGAAATCTTCCAGCATTTAATGCGAATCTCAACAAATTAGCGTGACCTGGATCGCCATCCAAAACCCACACAGATAATCTTGTTTGATCTAAAAAATAAAGTATTATATTATGTAGAACTTTTTTTTATGATAGCAACTTTAAAATAAAATATATAAACATGATAAACCTACCATCTCTGTAATCGTCTCTTACATCGATGTATGCAAACTCTAAACCGGAGCCTTTTTTAGGATCTTCTACTCCTTGCAATTTAGCGATAAGAGTTGTTTTTCCACTCTCATTATCACCTACAAATAAATTATAAAAACTTCAACATTGTAAGAGCAGAATTGTGATGTCATAATTTTTTTCTCTTGCGATGACACATAAGAAAGGTCAACAACTTGATGCTCTCTCTCGTTCTTATGCGAATACTTAACATGCGTTGTTATATATGCATTTAGTATGCAAAACACGTTGACGTAAAACGTTACTTTGAAATATAATAATAGAAAATTTACCCAAGACAAGGACATTCTTGTTAGATGGCAGTTTGTTGTTCCCGTTGTTCTGTACTTCTGCCAGAATAGAGGACCTGTAAAAAGTATTAATTAAAAAGATTATTTTTTGTGCTAGGAGCATATGACAAATATTGTAAGCATATTATATGAAAAATACAAAATATTATGTACATTAATAATAAGATAAATAATTAGAAGTATTTATCAACAATTGATCATTAAACTTACCACAAATTGTCTTTATTTTCCGGATCTTCTTTCTTTTTCGATTGGAAAGCATTAGTTTGCACCATCGTATCAATCATCGTTGCTGCCATTATCCATTTGACAGAAACGAAATACACTATCGATTGTGCGCAGAAAACGGGTGCGGTTCGCTACTAACTTTATTTTTTACCGATCGTTGCTTTTTCATATGGATTTAACTAAAACAAATATTATTCTATATAACAGGATATTTATTACTTAATACATAATAAAAAAAATTGCATTACTCTCATTACTTCTCCATAAATAAATGTATACGAATATGTGAATTTCAACGTAAAGTTTAGTCATCGTCGCCTTTTTCTACATTACCGACACTTCCAAAGAATGGATTTTATTTCTAAAAAATAACTACAGAGGACATTTCGATCGCACCAAAATATCGATGCGCTAGGAAGATGTAAAATCTTATCTATTTATTAAACTTTGTTTGTGTGTAACGATAGTAGTAATAGATTTGTACGACGTTTTAAATCGTGATTTATAACGATGTTAATTTCCAGGGGTGTAAATCTTTTAAAACACATTTCGAAACATGTTAAGAGAAAAAATACTCTAATTAATAATCAACCTATACGGTTATCACATGCTGAGTAAGTACCATTATATTACATAATATTTTATGAAGGTTATATTAATTTTTTACTTATATGATTAATTATATTTAAGTTTACGAATATGTTATCGAGGTTGTCTTCAAAATGAAAAAACAAAGATAAAATTAATTATTTATAACTCAATAATTTTTGTACTTACATGCAGGCACATACTTAATTATAACTGCCTATGTAATTTTATGTTACTTAAAATATGTTCCTCTCAAATATTTAGATGGGGTTATAGAGAAGATACAACAAATGAAAAAAGCAAAAAATATTATTTAATGGCAGCCGAATTTTTTGGTGGAATTGCTTGGTGGTGGTTTCTATATAGAATGTGGCATGATCATTCGCATCTTGTTGTAAGTACTGTGATACATTTTATAATTTTTAATAGTTATTACAATTTCTATTGGCAAGCAAGAAGCAAAGATTTTTTGAATAAGAAGCAATTGGGTTCTCAAATATACTACCAAGACATTACAACCTAGCAACAGTATAACAGTATTATTATTAGATAAAGCGTGTCACTGTGATTATTACTTACGAATACTTTAGTCCCATACTATATCTAAATAAGTATTATTAAAAATATTATATTCTAAGCATTTATTTTAATGTTGTATGTTTAGGGACATTTTGAATATCCGGATGCATCAAAATGGACAGATGCAGAATTAGGAATACCACCTGATGATTATGATTAATTGAACATATATACTTCTGTAGATAATTAATATGTTCCTTAATGTTGGCAACAAATTTTCTGAGTAACAAGGTAAACCTTTGTTTAGGAATTTAACATATTAGTAGTTATACTACTATAAAAATTAAGTAACAAATATTTGTAGTACAATTGTGTATGATATTTATTAATAAACTTGTACTACTTATAAAAGTTGCTATTATGAGCATTTTATTCAGTAATATTTATATACAAATCATATAAATGTAATTGTATAAAGTAGACACAAAAATAGTGATTTTAAAAAAGAAAAACCAAATTTCTTTCACTTCATAGTACTTTATATGGATCTATGTATAACATTCTTCAATTACATTTCTGGCAGCTTAATAGAAATCGTTTTAGTTTCAAGGTATTCTTTTAAACCTTCTTCACCCCTGAAACATATATTATAATTATAATAACTTTAACAAATTTTTGTTCATCAATAACTTACAGTTCACGTCCAATTCCTGACATCTTATATCCACCGAACGGTGTTTGTGGTGTTATAGCATCATATGTATTCACCCTAAGTCAAAATACCGTTTTATAAACTATTATTTTTATTCGTGTATGTACTAATTATAAAAATAATTATTATTTACTTACCAAACACTTCCAGCTTCTACTGACTTTGCAAATATTATTGCCTTTTCAATATTGTTAGTTAAGACACCAGCAGCAAGACCATACGTAGTTTTATTAGCACGTTCAATAACTTCTTCCATAGTATCAAACTTCAAAATAGATTGTACCGGACCAAAAATTTCTTCCTTTGCAATTCTCATGTTATCCGTTACATTAGAAAATACAGTAGGCTTTTAACATAATTATAATATATTAGACAAAAATCAAATAAATAGTAGTATATGCAACTATTTAATATAAAATTGAAAAATATCAATACCTTTATGAAATACCCAACATTACTATAACGTTCACCACCAGCTTCCAGTACAGCGCCTTCCTCTTTTCCAGATTTAATCAAACCCATAACTTTGTTAAACATCTCGTCATCAATTTGTGGTCCCTGTTCTGTTTCAGAATTAAACGGATCTCCGACCTTTTTATCCAGCGCTAATTGTTTCGCGTATTTTACGAATTCATCATAAATCTTAGAGTGTACAAACGTACGCGATCCCGCGCAACAACTCTGACCATGATTTGAAAACAGAGCGCTGTGGGCTATCCCAGCAGCTTTTTTAACTAAAATAATTCAATCAACTTATTTTATTATTGTTTTCCATTGATACCAAAATTTAATAAATAAAAATAAACTATGTAATATTTATTTATATCTATACTTACCATCGAAGTCATCAAAAATAACAAGTGGACTTTTGCCACCTAATTCAAGACTAACTCGTTTTAGATTACTTTTGGCAGATGCTTCTAAAATTAAATGTCCAACCTAAAAAAAAAAAGACGAAACAATATTTTGATTGTAAAATTAAAGAATATTATTACAAAAGATGATAATTACTTCAGTCGATCCTGTAAAAGCAACTTTATTAATATCCGGATGTTTAGCTATAGCAGCTCCTGCTGTCGGTCCATATCCTGTAATAACATTGATGACACCAGCTGGAAATCCTGCCTCTTTCGTTAATGCTGCTGCATACAAAGCGCTCAAAGGGGTTTGTTCTGCTGGTTTTAAAATAACAGTACAACCCGTAGCCAAAGCTGGAGCCCATTTCCATGATAACATCATGAACGGATAATTCCATGGAATAATATGACCGACGACTCCTACCGGTTCTTTACGTGTAAATACAAAACTAGAACCATCTGAAAAATAATCATAATAAAATATAATTTTGTTCTAATATATGTACAAAAATAATAGCATTTTTAATATACCTGCAGGAATAGTTTGGCCGTGTATTTTATCACACCATCCAGCATAATAACGAAACACTTCTATGCTATATTTGATATCGTTATAGGCGTCAACATATGTTTTTCCATTATCCATAGTTTCAAGAGTTGCTATATATTCTAAATCTCGTTGTACAAGATCTGCGAACTGAATGCACATGCACAACATTTATTTATGAAGAATATAATATGCTAATGTATAACTATTTTGTTAACATATTACAAACATATTAATTAATACCTTATTAATTAGTTTTCCTCTACACGATGCATCCATTGTTCTCCATTCTGAATTTCTTGCGAATGCTTTTTTCGCAGCTGCCACAGCTTTATCAACGTCAGCCTATTGATCAAAATAATATAATCTTATATTATATAATATATATATANTATATATATATCTTATTAAATATAAATATTAAATATTATTAAAAAGAAAAACACACCTTGTCACCTTCAGAAATTAGAGCTATCACTTTTTCATTAGCAGGATTTATGGTGGAAAATTTCTTTCCACTTTCGGCATCCACGAATTCATTGTTGATGAACAACTATCAATTTTAACGATTATTAAGTAATTATTTTAAAATTTTATTATCGATTTAAAGAATTAATTTACCTGAGTATATTTAATGTCAACTTTCTGTACCATCTTGATGGTTATTAACCAATTTCTCTTGGTGCTTACTTAAATTGTCCAATACTTTCGACGAATGAGATCAAATGGACAATTTTATCTCGTCGTTTCTCTTATATTAATCACTTATCGCAAAAATAAACCAGTCATAATTTGGAGATAGCTATTTGAACTTGCCAATTCATCATTGAACATTGAATAACAAAAAAGATAATTATATCACAGACATACACACAATTATGATAAAGTTTAATATTAAATATTTGTGCATGCAAAACTCAATTATAAAATTAATTATGTATTATCTTTATTGCGTCCCAAAGTTTACAAGGCTCCCGTTTCCATTGCTCTTTACATAATTTCTTATTCTTATAAGTACATATTTTTCCTTATCATTATAAAATTAGTTAATAAAGTAAATTAATTATATGATTTTTAAATTTCATTTGATACATCTCAACATATTTAAAAATACATTTATTCATAAAAAATTTAAATTAAAAAAAAGTAAATTAATTTTATTTGGAAAGTCTTGATAGATCGATAAAGTAGCCTTAGAAACAACTGAGAAACAGAATTTTAAGTGTAAATATTCGTCGATCTTCGTAATTTCGTTTATTTTTAGATCTTTATACATATATATATATATATATTGTTTTCAAAAATTAATATTTCTTGATAATTTATTATTTAGTAATAATAATATTTAAAAAATGCTAGATATCGAGGAGACAAGAAATCATGCGTGCGGTGATTTACAATTTATACAAAATGTGAAGGAACAGGTGATTTATTAATAATTATGAAAAATTTTAATTCCTTTGATAGATGTCAGTAATTATAAACAGAGGACTAAGTTAAAACATTTTAACAATTTATTTTATAGTTTATTTTATAATATTAATATAATTGTAGTAGTAAATAAATCCTAAAATCAATTTTAAAAATTTAGTTACTTAGTCCATGATCTCATGGTCCAAGATTTACGAATAACTTATTTTCATAAACAATAATGTTTCTTGATTCATTAATGAACATGTATAAACTGTTTTAATATTTTGTTATTTATAGGATAAATTTCCTTGTCCTATGAACGAAGAAATTCGTAAGGAATCAGATGAAAAGAAAAATCCATTATATTTTCCTCAACCAGGAGATGAACTTCCAATGAAAGATGAAGGACCAATGGATGAAACAGGTCCATGGGCAGCAGGTCGAGTAACATATACTCCACAAGGTGGTATAACAGGTCTACGACCTGTTGCCGATCGTTATTCTATAACTCGATTTGGTCCGAGCGAATGGAGACAACACAATCATACATTTTTTCAACAATCTGATGAAAATATTCGTAAAGCCCAGTACGTTTAATTAATAGAAAAAATCATATTTTTTTGCTAATTAACATACTATTGAGATTTACTATTAGATAAAAATTAATGTGTTTCAAATCTCGATTATATTTATAACTGAATTAAAATTGCCATTAAGATATTTTAAATTCAAGAAATTTGGTAATATAAAAATTCATCAAATAACAGTATTTAATGTAGTAAAAAAATATTATAATAATTTAATTTTATTTAACTAAAATTATATAATTTTATGTAATTTTTAAATCTCTTACATATACTCCTAAATGTATAGAAGTATAAAATTTAATTGTACTTCATATTATGGATGTCACCATAATTGAACCTGTAGAGTGAAATTACATAATTTAAAAATTAAATAAATAATGCAATTATACATAATCAATAATTACATAAATTGTACAAATGTAGAAACATGATTATATCCGAGACCGTTTAATAATATGTCAATGTGCATATTGAGAGATAAGATATATAAAAATTGATAGAAAATATTGCAAAATATTGATTTCAGGCATGCAACATTTGCCGCAAAACAATGTATCGAAAGAGTATATAGAGAAGCTGATAAACAGCAATTAGAAACAAAAGATTATTTAAGAACACGAGCTAACGTTGTCCACCGATGGAAATTAGAATTAGATCACGCACTTCACAGTATTACAGAAGAAATAATTTTATTAGAAGGAGAGAGACGTCGAGTTAAACAATCTCTTTCCGTTATAACTATTCCCGAATCTATAGCCGGCGAATTTTTACAATTACGAGCTACTCGTCTCGAATCGGATCTCGTTAAAGATGATCTTGAGAAAGAACTTACAAAGGTTACTGATAATTATATATTTTATTTTTTTTATTTGTTTAATGATAAGTTACTCAAAATTATCTTAACAAATATTTGTCCAGTTGATCCACTTTATTCCAAATGATCTCACATCACAAGTTATAAAATGAACATGGTGTGTATATATATATACTATAAGATACGCGGTTTGAAACCTAATATTTAACAATTTTCTAACTTAAAGTTTAATGCAATCAAATTACATTTCTAATTGTACACTTTTATCTTTTCCTTTTTTTTACGGTGTTGGTTTTTTAATTCTAATGATTTTTTATTTTTTTTATATATAATGCAAAGATCAGTCTTTTTATATTAACAGTAAAATGCTCTTGTACTTGGATACATCGTCGATTAAGATTAAGATTAGGATTAGTTAAGATTATTACCATAGAGTACAAAATGTATGTTTATCTTATCGCTGCCAGATTCTATATTACGATTTTTAATGATTTTTAAATTTCTTTACGTGATATACAGGAAGTAGCACTTTGCTCAGAGATACGTGATTTGTTAAACAGGACACGTGAACAAATAGAAATGCAATTAATCGAATTAAAAGCAGCTAAAGCTAGAATGGAAAATGATTGGACCGATAAAATCGATGCTTATGAAAGTGATACTAATTGTATCAAAATGAATAACGAATCACCTCTCATATTATGGAAGCCCGGTGCTACCAGATTTCCAGCCGAGTAAGTTATATCAAAAAGATACATTTGAATAGTATATTAATTGTGTTCATACATTTCTAATATATCTTATTAGACAATCAACACCTGCGAGTTATGAACATTTTACACGAGAAGTATTATCCACCGGAGAAACTGTCAGACAAAGATCAATTACTCTTAGATCAACTTTAGATGATATTTATAATAAATCATTAAAAGATCTTCGTAATCAAGCGAGTCGAGTTGATACTGCATTGGCTGCACAAATCAATTTAACGGAAGGAATATGTCTGCAGTTAGAAAAAGAATTGCAAAGAGTATAAATTAACTTTTATATTAATATTTTTTCACACAAATTATTTTGAATAAATATAAGAAAGAAAATTTGTTTTAGTGTTTACAAGAACTCGCAAATACAGAGAATTTAATCGAAGAACTTCGAGGATCTACCAAAGGTTTGGATAACGCAATGAAATTGGCACAAACGTGTCTATCCGAACGTTTGTTACGACGCAACGTTGAAAGTTGTCGTGATGTACCACAATTTGCGTAAGTGAAAACAGAGATAATAATTTAATTTTCATATTTATCTATATTCTCTCGTTGAAAATAATTAAGTTGTAAATCGTACGAAATAATATTTTTTTTTTCTCAAGACTCGTAGATGAAGTTAAATCTTTAGGAGAACGAGTTACTGCAACTTTAAACGAATTAAAACGTGCCGAAGATACTCAAGCTGGTTTAATCAAAGCCAGAGGTGATTTGGAACGAGAAATAATAGTTAAGCGAAAAACTTTATATATAGACAGACAACGTGGACAATTACTTCGTTCGTTTTACCCTTCTGCCACTACACTTTCAGGATTTTAAATTGATCTATGCACACGCATTTAATATAATTATAGCGCATCCGTAAATTAAAAACAAATTACGTTACTTCATTATTTAAATTGCAATAATAATTTATAGAATAGATTATAAGAAATATCCTACGTGTGTTCATGTATGCTTTGATCGAAATGCAATAGTATATGTTCATAAGATATACAAATCCCCAAGCTTTGATCATAAATCTTTGTAATACACATTTCTTAACGATATTTCCTATAATGTTAAAGACGACAATAATAACAAAGTATGTGTGATTACAGTTCATCGTGAGATCGTAAATGATTCATGACAAATCCATAAAGATCGTCAAGATTACGGGATCCATTATATTCGGAAACTTTACGACCATTTCTATATAAGTACAATGTTGGAAAACTATCTACTTCTTCCTCGTAACATAACTGCTTGCAGGTATTAAGTGTACAATCCACTTTAGCTATATGAACATCTTCATTAGCAAAAAATTTTCTACCAAGCTCTTCCCAAGTCGGTGCCAGACGTTTGCAATGTCCGCACCAAGGTGCAAAAAACTTCACAAATGAAACACCTTTTTCAACACTATGTTTGAAGCTATCACCGGTTAAACTTAATACAGTATGAATGGTACTATCCGAGCTTTCATCTTTGTTTGTAGACTCTTCTGCACTTTTTTCAAGCATCGTTGACACATAATTCTTCAAATCTTCATGAGTTCTTTGACCGGTATATTTATCCACCTAAAAAATGTATATATGATTGATTTTATATTTTTAAAATATTGTTTTTTCATAAACATAAAATTTTTACCTTCTTTCCATCTTCTATCCAAAGTAAAGTTGGATATCCTTTTATTTCAAATTCCTCGCATACACTTCTGTGTAAAGTACAATCAACTTTAGAAATACTAACAGAATCGTCGTTACGAAGACTGTTAGCTAATTCTTCCCATGTTGGGGCCAATTTTTGGCAATGGCCGCACCAAGGAGCATAAAATTTAACAAAATGATAACCTTTCCCAATATGAAAATCAAATGACTCTTCTGTTAATTCTAACAAACCATTCACTGGTTCTGGAGGAGATGGCGCATCATCTTCTTCCTGATTAAATTATAACATATGCCTATAATTATAACTCAAATACAAATATATAAGATAGCAAAATATGTAATATAAATATATATACAGAACCAGTACCGTTGATATAGTACCCAATTGGTCACCGATAAAAGTAAGTAATGAAGGTAGATCACGCGTTCCTCTAAACTTAATACCTTTAGACTCTCCTGCTTTGAAGAACTTAAGTCTGTAATAAACACACACATACATGAAAGTATGTACATTAATCCTTACGATGCAACTATTTCATTCATTAGTACTTCTACTGTACACCAGTACAAGATGAATATAAATTTTATTGTGAAGTAGATAAAGAATGAGAGATTACAATGTAATGCATTTAAAATATTCAGATTTTAAAAATTGTTAACCGATGCTATATATTAATGGGAAACTATAATTACCGATAGTTTTGAAAGGGTTAAAATTATACATATCTTTAAAATACATACGTTGGATATCCAGTAACATCATGTTCACTACAAAGGGTACTGTCAACAGTACAATCAACTTTTGCTATTTTAATGTTCCTATCTTCTTCATTAAACACCTCAGCTAATTGTGTCCATGTCGGCCCTAATCTTTGACAGTGACCACACCTAAACAAAATTTTTAAACAAATCACAGTAAGCAAACATGAATATAATATAAAAATATATTTGTAAAAAATATAAAATTAAATAGAAATTATAAATATATATATATAAATATTTACATACCAAGGTGCATAAAACATCACAAAGCTATTTTTTTTTTTAATTTCATCCAAAAAAGTTTCTTTAGTGTATTGTATAGTGTGCATATCATTCTCATGTCCACTGCTGACTTGACTTAACATAAATAAAAATAGCCAAATTTGCTTTTTTAAAATAAATAAATTAACAAGATTTGTTGCCATGATTAATATAAATTAAAATATATTTTTAAATTTTATAAATTTCGATTAGAACACATATAAGTTATGTTTTTAAAACACGATTTTTAATTGTAATCAAACATATGATATTAGACACACTATATGTTATTTCAATCACTTTAGAAACTAACAATATTATTAAAATAATGACTACTAAATAAAGATTAAAGCGTATTTTTTTATATTGTCGGTACACTTTAAATAAAAAAAATTCAGTTAAATTCGTCGGAGTATTACAGAAAACCGATCGAAACCATCCAATCCGCCTCCCACAAGACGCGAAATTGTTATGTCTTATTCAAATGGATTTCACGCCCCCAAAAACGCCCTTCTCATTTTTTAATTAGAAAAGATTTGATAAAAATTATTCTCTGTTTTTTATTTTAAAAAGTATGAAAAATAAAAATTTCAATAATTATTTTAAAATAATCAATAACACAATAAAGAAGTATTCATATATAATTTTATTTTATATTTTTATTATTAAGTTAAATCCACGTGAGTGAAATAGGAATTTAGAATCGGCGTAAATTTAACATTAGCCAATCACGGCGCCGTATTTCTTTCTTTTCTGATGACATTTAAATTTTTATCAAATCTAGTATCTATTCTCGTTTACTATGATTAGAAAGTATAGCATATATACATATATACATATATTTTTGTATAATAATAATTATGTAATTTGATCTATTCATATAAAATAATAGAATGTTGATGAAATATTTTATGTGAAAAGAAACAATGGGTAAAAACAATTCATAGGTTAATATAGGTATATGCAAGTCTATGGGCAAGTTGGTAGTGTGTGACACTTAATTAATTATCATAAACTAGCAGGTGAAATAAATGTTGATGCATCATTATTAGGAATACAAAAGAAAACGCATTTATTATAATCTAAGTGCGTAATTAATTGATAAATCAGAGTTCTGATATGTGATAGAGAATGAGTAAATATAAAAAAAAGATAAATCATTGTGCTGTGTTTAAGCAACGAACGAAAAATGACGATAACGATGAATTATCGAATTCTATGATAATGCGTGCAAGAAAAACGGGTCAACTTAATTTATCCTCGAGAGGATTATTTACTGGTATTTATATTAAAACATGTCTGATAGATTTAGCAAAAATATAAATATAAATATATATATTTTTTATTTTTTGTTATCACTTATCAATATGTTTATATATGATTACGATAGAGATTATAGTTCTTTCAGGCATGTTCAAGAATATCAGAATGCTTGGTCAATGTATTGTGCCATTCATGCATGCGTGTCTCTATTGAGAATTTAAGTATCGTTATCATTTAAATCTTGTAATAAGATTTTAATGCTTTTGCGTAGAATATTATCATCTTCTTCTGCTAAGTCTATTAGATAATCATTTCTACGTTTCAAAAGTATTACAAAAATCTATATTTAAATTTATTAAACAATTATCACAATTTTATTATTATTATATAATAAATTAATCATGCATTTATATATATACTCGTTCACTCGTTTAGGTTTCAAAGTATTTGTTTACAGATTTTTATGATTAATTTTCATTATGTTTTATTGGTATATGTGTTTACGGTCAAGAAACTATTTTGTACTTTATGATATTATTTAAAATAAATATCCCATAAAAAACATTGTCTCTC
This sequence comes from Polistes canadensis, assembly GCF_001313835.1. Taxonomy (NCBI): domain Eukaryota; kingdom Metazoa; phylum Arthropoda; class Insecta; order Hymenoptera; family Vespidae; genus Polistes; species Polistes canadensis. The sequence continues at coordinate 168,918 of NW_014569634.1, read as the reverse complement.
ATTTTTTTTATGTTCAATATCGTCTTTATAATATAATCATACTCACAATCGCATTATCATTTTTATTTTAAATTAGAAATTTTCTGAAATATAACAATGTTATAATATCGATAATTTAATTGGCTTGTTAGAAACAGCCTTGCATGCTTTTATGCACTTGCATTCATTTAATGTTTCACGAATTAATATATATCAATTTTTTCATATATAAATCGCATTGTCAAGGTAAGTTATGTTTATTTTATATTCTATCATTTATTAAATTTCACCTTCGATGTTTATAATTATTGTGTAGTTTATCACATTGAATGTATATAGAAATGAATGTATAAAAAATGAAGATATTCTCTCTATGTTAAACGATGAATAATTTTATTCAAAAGAACATATTTATATATTAGGATTGATGAAATAAAATGCTAATGTTTACATCAGCTGTACTTAATTAATACTTTTCAGTACCAAGTAGAGTATGGACTATAAATGAATTAACAGAGGATGAATTAAAAAAATTAAATTTTGAACTTGACTATGATGAAACAGAGCAGAGATGGTGGGAACAAGAACCTTTAAAAATATTAAACTTAAGTTGTAATAGTCTAACTACTATTGATGCACAAATAGATAATTTAAATAATCTTACAGAACTGGATGTACGTATACCAGTTATTGAATATATTTAAAAAATGTAAAATTTATCATGCTAAAATACATGCATAAAGAATAGAATTAAATTACAACAAAAAATACCATAGTTAATTTTTATAAATATTAAAAATAATTTTAAACAGTTACACAGCAACTTATTACAAAAATTGCCAAAGGAAATAGGAAATCTAACGAAAATGATAACTTTAGATTTATCGCATAATAAATTAGAAGAAATACCTACTCAATTTTACCGTCTTTTGGAATTACATAATTTAAATGTGAAGAAAAATCTTTTAAAAGAGCTAGACACTGGAATAACTGATTTAATTATGCTAAGTCATTTGGTAAATTAATTATACATAGTATTAGAATTATTTATTTACTCATAGATATAATAAATAATTCTCTCTCTCTCTCTCTCTATATATATATATATATATATATATATGTAGGATCTATCTCATAATAATTTAATTGAATTACCTATCGGGATGGGGTATCTCGTCAGACTTATTTTTTTGGATGTAAGCCATAATTCTTTGAAAAATTTACCACCTGATATAATGAATATGAGAGGTGAGTTTAATCATCATTAGTTCACTAATACCATATAGGGATGACATTAAATATACGTAAGAATATTCTCTTTTATATAGCATTACAAAAGTTGATTGCGAGTTATAACGAATTAAAAGAATTACCATCTCTAAGCGAATTACGAAAAGTTGAGACAATAATGTTACAAAATAACAAATTAACAATATTTCCTGATTTATCTGGATGTGTCGCATTGAAAGAACTTCATTTATCAGAAAACAATATCGTTGTATGTATCCTTTAAATATTATTAGACAGAAGCAATGAGTTTTTAATGCAACATTCTTAGAAGAAATCAGTAATTTAATTCAAATTATTTAACAGGATATTAATATGTTGCATTTAGAAGAAGTTAGGCAGTTACAAGTATTAAGTCTAAAGAATAACAACATAAAAGCTATTCCGGAAGGCATAATTCAATTTATAAATTTGGAATACCTTGATTTATCGAATAATAATATATCCTTGTAAGTAATTGAATATATTTCTTTATATATTTAATATAAACAAGACATCATTGAAATTTTATTTACTTGCAGAATACCAGTATGCATTGGTATAATGCCAAATTTAAAAAAGTTCTCTATTGAAGAAAATAATATACAAAATGTAAGAGCTGATATAATACGATGTGGTACATCCCGCATTTTAAAACATTTGCAACAAAGCATAGACATCGCTAATATAAATGTAAATGACTCAGTGTTATCGAATACAAGCACAATTACATACCCGAATAAGTGTGTACTGTATATCTATTTCTTGTTATATATTACGTTATTAAAAATTAATTGTTAGGTACTTGTATTTACAATATGAAAGTATTATATTGTTACAACAAAATTTTAGATATATGATGAAAAATACAAGAATGTTAAGTCTAGCAGGTTACAATTTAAACGAGTTGCCAATAGAAGTATTAGAAGATGCAAATACAGCGGGTGTAACTTTAATTGATTTAAGTAGAAATCAAATGCATGAATTGCCTGAAATGTTTTCTGTAATAACAACAGTTACAGATTTGAAACTAACATCTAATATTCTAACACATTTACCAGAATGGATCGGTGAAAAATATGAACGTTTACAGGCACTGGATTTAAGCAAAAATCGTTTGTTATCGTTACCATCAACAATTGGTTTATTAAAATATTTACGAAATATTGATATTTCTTTTAACAGGTATAATAAATATAATTTTGTTAATATTTCATTTTCATTCACGTATGACAATAAAACATTCTCAATATTACAAGTATGATGTAAATAATAACATTTTCATGGGGAATTATGCTTGCATGTAATTTTATTTGTAATCATAGATTCACAGAACTACCAGAACATATTTATGATATAAGTTCTCTGGAAACGTTAGTGGTAAATGATAATATGGTAACGAATATCGATGTTCCATCATTAACAAAACTAAAAAAACTTGCTGTTTTGAATCTTACAAACAACAATATTGACAATGTGCCAGCAGAATTAGGAAATTTAACAAATATAAGGTAAATACATAATAAAATTTAAATATTGTGATTATTAAAATTAATTTATTTTTTTAATTTTCAGGTCTCTTATGTTATCTGGAAATTGCTTCAAAAATCCAAGACAAGCTATTTTAGCCAAAAGTACGGAGGAAATTCTTGCATATTTGCGTAATCGAATACCTCAATAACCATAAAGGAGAGATAATAAGTAGTTATACTTAAAGTACAAACGCGATAGACTATCTCGAGTTATATTCAAAATATATTATATTTCATATAATATATGGTTTTGCAAAAGGACATTTAGATATGTAAGCCTGAATTTTTAACGATACTTAAATGAAAGAGTACGTAGCTTTTTTAAAATAATCTATGACATTTTATGATCTACGTCTTCTTTTATTTAAGATCAGTATCGTTCACATCTCAGATTTAATAGATTGAATTAAATAGACTTTATTGCCGCTGTTAAAATGTTAAAATAATATAGAATTTCTTTTCTAACTCTATCGCATCTAAAATATTTCAGGCCAAATATTGCGGAAAAATAGTTGTGTATATCTTAATATACATTACAATTCAGATTTATATTTAATAATAATATATATATATTTGTTCAACGCGTTAAAATGATTCAAATTTATTCGCCTATTTCCAGAAAATAACAAATTATTATTGGAAATAACATAAACAATATTCATACAAATTTTATTGCTAGTATTTGGTTTTATTGATCCTTTTTTATTTAAAAGATACTCATTTAAGTACTTATTTATCTTTACTCTCTCTTATAAGTATCTATTTCATTTAAAAAAAAAAGATTATTTTATTTTATAAGAATTAATTTGTTCTATTGTTTTTGTTTAGTGTGTTATTTATAGTATTGAAATAAGGTAAGAAATCGATAAAAAATATTACAATAATGATTTAAAAAATAAAAACTATATAAAAAAAATTGTACTTATATCCTTTCAACGATTTTCATCATTTTTAGGGATTAGTATGTAAGTATATAAATACTAATCAAGATTATTTGTTAACGAGGGTTTAAGGTTATCGGTATATTTTTAAAATGGAGCTCTACAATTATTTTTACTTAAATTGATTTCTTGTGTTATTTTGAATAAAAAAGTATTATAGTAAAATATCCAAAAATTATTAATTCGTTAGTTATTTTGAAAAAATGTACGACGATTCACGCAACTGTAAGAAGCCATCTTTTTTTTAAGTTAAAGGGAAAAATGTAAGAAGAAGAAGAAGTGATTTATGGTAAATCCATGATAAAACTATGTGGTTTGTGATATAAAAATTAAAGAAATGTATATTAAAACTGAATAAAACAAATATATATTTAATTTCTATTCGATGAAAAAATTTTAAATGTAAATTTGTGTATGTATATATACGTATATACATACAAGAGTGGATGCAGCGTGAAGTTAGTGTTGAAAGACTACATATATAGAAATAATTTACGCAGTCATTTAGTTTTCTCTGACGATTCCGGAGTGAGCTGGTTACTCGAAAACAACAATAATATTAAATAGTTATCAATTATTAGGCCATTTATATTTGTGTATTTTTGTAAACTTTATTTAAATAATGTAATACCACAATTATAACCAACATCGTTTTATTTACATTCTAAGTTTGATTATTCATAAGTCATAATATTACATGTTTTGATGTCATCAAACACGTAAGTATGTTATTAGAAATAAAATATTAATGTTCTAAATTAAATTATATTTATATGTTAAAATATGATTTTTGTATCTTTAGTATTATTTATTAATAATTATTAATCAATCTGTTTTTTTATCTTTTTAGAAAGAAAAAATGTCAGAAATAGATTTTCCTATAGATGATGAGATATTTCTGTCAGAGTTTTTTTCTGATGATAATATTCCCATAAGTACCAGCTCTCAACTTAGTTCAAATAAATGTAAGTTTATATTAAATAATTAAAAAATTTAACGCATAAGTTAGTAAGATCTACTAAATTGCTTTTTTCTTATATTATTTTCTAAAGCGAGCTCAACATCATCTATTAGTGTTATCGAACCAGAATCTATAAAAAATAACATTCCTGAGTGGAAAGGAGTTAGTATGAATGAAATTTATAAGGGCTTGGGTAGTTACGATTGTCAAGAATTTCCACCAATCAAGCCTTCCGCAAATCATACAGTATTAGTACAGGTAATAACATTGTCTATGTAATTTATTATTTATTCATACAATGTATGGTTTTGATTACTAAAGTAATACTTTTATAACTTAAAATAGTTGCCATTACCTGCACGGGGACCACCAAAGCCATATCCTTCCTATCTAACAAATAAATGGAGCCAAGGTTATGTACATATGCCGTACTCTATTTATAGCCTTTATCCTAATGAACAGGTATTTTCTATACAACAAAATAACAATCATAAAATAAAAGAAAGAGAAAAATCGATATTAACAAATTATTTTTTAGCAAGGAGACAATCGCCATTGCCGATACCGGTGGGAAATAATTCAAGAATCCTTACTGCAAACTATTATGTCTAGCCATCAATTAGAAAAAGCTATTTTATCGTATAATCATTTGTATACACACAGATGGAATTTCTCAGCATTACATCATTTTTTCTTAGAGGTAATCATTAATAATTATAATTAGTATATAGTAAAAATCTTTATATTTATTAATTTATCCTTTTTTGTTTTTGACAAAGACTTTGGAAGAAGAAGAAGTTACTGCATTTTTTAAAACATTATTTCCTAAAATGGTGGATCTTGCCTTGCAACTTCCTAGATTAGTAACAGATGCAATACCTCTCCTGAAATCTCATTCGAATAAAACTATCAGTCTTAGTCAACAACAAGTTTCATGTTTATTAGCGAATGCATTTTTTTGTACATTTCCAAGACGCAATTCTTCTAGTCCTACGTCCGAATACTCAAATTATCCTCACATCAATTTTAATAGGTATAATAATAATAATAATAATAAAATACTTTTCTTTATAATAGTATATAATAATGTGTATTACGACATGTAAATTAATATTTTGCTTTTTTAATGAAAGGTTTTTAATATTGTAGACTTTTCTCAGCAATTAGGAAAGATAAGCCTAATCGACGTGAGTCAGTAATGGAGAAATTTAAATGCATCTTTCATTACTTCAGAAGAGTAACAAGTAAAGGTGAGTGCAATTGTTGATATCTGCGTTACGCAAACAAAACTGATTATTTATTTTATATATTAAATTAAAATAATAGAAAAATCTTTTGGAACTTAGACTGCATTATTTTTTGATAAATTAGTTCCGGAAGGAGTAATAACGATTCAACGGCGTTATATTCCAAAACACGACTTTCCAAAATGGGATAATATTGAGAAAAAAGTTTTACCGTTACATATTACTAGTAGTGGAACAATAGATAACGATGGAGCTGGTCTTCTTCAAGTCGATTTCGCTAATAGGTATTGTATTTATTCAACTAATAAGTTTAATCTAATTTTTTATTTTAATGAAATATAATATCATTTATAATAGATATGTAGGTGGAGGTGTACTTACAATGGGTTGCGTACAAGAAGAAATACGCTTTGTTATCTGTCCTGAACTTATGGTAACCATGTTGGTTACAGAAGCTTTAGATGACACGGAAGCTCTTGTTGTTAGTGGTGTTGAAAGATACAGCAAATACGAAGGATACAGTAACAGTTTCAAGTGGACTGGTGACTTCGTTGATGAAACACCTCGAGATAGTAGTGGAAGGCGCAAAACAACTATTGTTGCTATTGATGCACTACGTTTTACTCAAACAGCATTGCAATTTAATTTGAACAAAATAATACGCGAACTTAATAAGGTTACAAAATATTTATTTTCATATAAAAATTATGAATTTTTTTATCGTTATGATTTAATCTTTTTATTTATATCTAGGCATATGTGGGATTCGTTGGTTACGATTTGTACAAAGATAATTTACCTGGAGTAGCAACTGGAAATTGGGGTTGTGGTGCTTTCCGAGGGAATCCCAAATTAAAAGTATTATTGCAATTAATGGCAGCTTCAGTAGCTGGTCGAGCTATGGTATATTTTACATTTGGAGATCCAACTTTACGAGATGAAATAGCAGCAATGCACTTGCATCTAGTAAAACAGAATATAAGTATAGGTATAATTTTATTTATAAACACATTGATTTTAATTGAACATACAATTTTATACAATATATTATTATAAAATTTAATTAAAATTATTTTATAGCACATCTGTTTTCTTTATTATCACAATACGGTGAATCAAGGACACGTCATCAAGATTTTTACGATTATTTATACAGTAAAACGAGAACAGAATCTACATCTGCTTTGACGTAATATTTAAATATAAAAATTATTATAATTCAGAAGAAAGACTATATACATTCAAGTAGTCAAATTTGTGAATTTCTTAACAAAAAAGAAAAAAAACTGTGAAGAAAATAATATTTTTCTTAACTGTAAAAACGTGATAAAGGTACAAAAACAATGTCAAGCGGGAAATTGTTGAAAAAAGTATCAATGAGATTGTATAAACGATTGTATACTACAGATAAATAACTATAAACATAGCCACGATTAATACAAAGATAGTGATGATATAAATGAAAGAAAAAAAATGAATTAGAGAAAAAAACATAGAAATTTGTGAAATAATTATTCTCTAAATTAACAAAATACTTAAGAAGTTAAATTATAAAATATAAAATTTTACATTTTGTTCTTAATGACTTTCATAAATATTAAAGAATGTTTAACTAAATAAAATATTTTTTATTATAAATATTTTGTATACATTCATACATATATATTTGTAATTTTGTTATTATTTTCTACATTTTCTAAGTTTGTACATATATTTCATAATTACATATCATATGATATATAATTATTATATATTACAGGGCTTATATCAAAGTGTGACTAGCGATCTCATATGGGGTCGTAGAAATTTTAGTAAAACTAAACATTTTCTGGATGCATAACGACAGAAAATTATTTCAAAATACATTTGACAATACTATACGTATAGTATGTCTATGAGTTTATGATAGTGAAAAAGAAAATAGTATAGAGTCTGTACCTTGGATCGAAAAATATTTGCTCTGGTAAAAGGGGTTGCCAAGTGGAAAAGTTTGAAAAGCCCTGATATATTATAAAAGTATTTAAATAATCTGATCACACCCAAGTGTATGATAAATCATTATAAAAATAAAACCTTATTATTTTCATTCATTTTTTCGAATTAATATTACTAAATATACAAAGATTTCCTATAAATTTTCTATAGAGGAAAAAAAATCTAAGAAATGTTGGACTAGTCCATTGACAGATAATAGACTCTATTGGTAGGTGCAGCAGAAAGCGACCTAGCAAGTTCCTTTAGTGCCGTTTTCCAATCCAGGTTTAATAGTAATTCTAAGGCACATATATGAGCTTAGAATGTTCGTATAGATGATTGATTATGGTTATCTTATCCCTATTGAAAAAGATGAAAGGTTCTTCTAACAATAAGTTAAATTTATAGAAACTTTAAAAGTTAAAACGAAAGAAAACATTTTTAAATTTATCAAAAGATTTAATTATCATAATCTTCGGTATTTAAAAAATCTATTGGAAAGTATAGAAGCATTAAACTAACAAGAATAGACAGGAATTCCTTTGATTAATAACAATTAATAAAAATTAATAAAAAATAATTTATAATTATAACTTCAAAAAAATATATACATGTATATATATAGTATCAATGGGTTAAAAACAAATAATAGATTGAATTTTTTATTGAAAATAATTTTGTTAAGAGTTCAACAAAGTTCTACTTTAGTCTTAACAATTATTAAACTTGTAATAATCGATAATTGAAGTAAATATTATATTTATTTTGTTAATTATAAGATATTAGATTATTGTTAAAAAAAGGTGGGAAAAAATGTGACATTTGAATAATGTCGAATGTTGACCGCAATGGTTTAGTTGTGCTAGAGCTGCTATCGGCGAAGATCACGTGACATTTATCGACGTATCGTATCGGTTCTGGGCCAAAGGAAAGACGAATATGAAAATGGCTGCTGCTACTGAAATATTAAGTATACCAGAAGAAAAAGTGACATTAGAAAATAAAATGTAGAGTTATTCAATCTGGAATTAATTTCAGGTAATATTGACTAGTTTATTGTTTCGAACGTTTAATAAATAAACGTAGTTCTACGAGTGTTCGTAATCGTAATTATGGGCGGTTTCGAAGTAGTTTGCTTTGACAGCTTATAGCTTGACATTTTGACAAGCGAACAGACGTAAATATTGAGCCAAATAACAGGCTAATCAAATGTGTCATTAAATAAGGATCTAAAAATAATTCTAATATCGTTGTGAGAATATGATCAGTAAAATCATTGATCAAGAAAATGGTGCCGCCATGTATTTCTTCTCAATATATTAAATCTCCATATATTATCTACGACGAAAACTGTTAACATTTAATAACGTTAGTATAATGATTTTTCGATAGATATGTATATTTTGTATTTTGTTTTTAACGATTATAATATTTAATCACGATTACTTGTCATTCATCATAAATATCAGTCAACATTGCAATTTAATTATGTAATTTGATATTTGATCAAATAATTTATTGTTCTTGAAATATGTTTAAGAGAATTAATAGTACCTTTGTATAGTATTTTGTTTTCATGTATAACTAATATAACCATACTAATAACAATCAATTGTTAGAAAAAAAAAACAGAGAGAGATTGGCATTTTGATATATATATTATATGTATAATAATAGACTTTTTATATACAATTTCAGTAACTTTTAAGTATGAACATAATGCGCAAATTAAGAGGGGGCACAAGTGTCGGAGGTATGAGTACCAGCAATATGGGTAGTTTAGATGAATGTACAAACAGTGCGAATCCCCAACACACTGCTTTGGGTCTTATGCACCTGAAAAAACTCTTTTTTGAATATAGCCATCCTCCGCATCCCCTTTCTGATGCTGAACGTGATGATAAATTGTATAATATGTTACCGTTATTTTGCAAGGTACATCATTTTTAAATTTAAATTTATATATTTCAAACCAATCCAATTGATAATCGAGTTAAACGCTTTGTTTATTTTCATTAGGTATTTGGCTCTAGTCCTTCTGGAGATATGAATGAAAAATTTTGGGATATTTTAGCATTTACACAACAAGTTTCAAGATTAATGGTAACTGAGATTAGAAGAAGAGCGAGTAACCAAAGTATTGAAACTGCGAGTTGTGCTATTGTTAAGTTCTTAGAGATAGAAAATAGCGAAGAATCGAGTAATGGTTGGATGTTATTATCGGCATTAAATTTACTCGCAGCAGGAGATGCATCTCTAATACAGGCAATGACCGCTGCATCTGTTCCATCGACATTGGTTAAATGTTTATATCTATTTCTTGACTTACCTGAGATGAACGAAGAGGAAGCTGACATTAATGACGCAAACAGTGAATTTACACCTAGGGAACGTAGAATATTATTACAGAAAATATTTGTTCAGGTAATAGCATTATATGAAATATTATTTTGATTATTTTATTATATCATAAGATTAAATAATTTAATATTATTCTTTATATCTAGTTACTAGTGCGTTTATGCAGTCATTCATATCCTGCGGAAGAACTTGCTCGTAAAGATGATTTGACGTTGTTATTCTTAGCAATCACAAGTTGGTGTCCTCAATATAATGTTATGTGGCGTAAAAGTGCTGCTGAGGTTTTAATGACATTATCCCGACATGGTCTTACGCAAAATGTAGTAACCTACATACATAGTAAGTTTCACAATGTTATAGATACCTTACTGATTATCCAGTAATCTTTATTTATATTATATATATACATAAATTGTTTCTTAAATTTTGTTTATAGATAAAGGATGTATATCATCGTGTATTGAAAATATGCAACGTGTACCTGAGCTTGCACTACTGGAAGTTGTAGAAATGTTTGTTACAGTATTTTGTTTCTTAAAAGATTCTAGTGAAGTATCGCAAACACTTTTAGATGATTTTCGCACTTGCCAGGGATACATTTTTTTATCAGACTTTTTGTTAAAGTAAGCATAACAATTAAATAATTATGTTTGATTTTTTTAAAACTTATGTTTTTTGCCTTATTACAGACATGCTCCTTTGAGATTAGAACAAGATAATAGAGTAGAAGCACAAGATGCTATTCGAAATTTAGTATTGATGTTGACATCTTTGACAATGTGTGGACATACCGAATTAAAACCAAGTCAAGCCAGTATGGGTTCGTTATTTCAAATGCTTGGATTTACCTTACCTCAACCAAGTAACAGAGGTAATATTTGACCATGAAAATGTTTTTCTTCATATATTTAGTTTTTGTCTTTACGTTATATATTGTTTTTACTTTAGGAGGAAGTGTTCGAAATATTCAAGCATTTCAAGTCTTACAATCTGTATTTGTCAAGTCCAATTCGTCACTTCTCTGCTGTACTATTCTTGATGCTATTTCTAGTGTTTATCACAGCGATAATGCTAATTATTTTATATTGGAAGGACAGAACACTTTGTCACAATTTGCAGAAAAGATTCATTTGAAAAATGTAGAAATACAACAGAAGTTTTTTCAGCTGTTGGAATTCATAGTATTTCAACTTAATTTTGTGCCTTGTAAAGAACTTATATCCTTATCTATATTACTCACGGCAAATATTTCTGTTACTTGTAGTATCATGTGTATGGAAACGCTCCTGAATATACTTAGGTAGTATGGAAAATATTTTTAATTAATTAATTTCTTTTTACTTTTATCTTTAAGTATTTTTAAATTAAAATTTTATTTATATGCATACATAATTTTTCTCAAAAATTATATTTTAGACACAATACAATTTTTAAGGATGTATACAGAGAAGTAGGCATGTTGGAAGTATTTGTTACTTGTCTTCATCGTTATGCCACATTACTTAAAGACAAACAGGCTGCACAGGACCAAGGACAAGGTAATTGTTTTTATTACGAATTAGTTGATTATCTATATATTTTGATATTTTAATTATGATAGTAATCAAATTGTTGTAAATAATATATTCACTTAGAAGTTGTTTTTATTTAATACATTTGAAAATTTGTTTACAGAATATAAAATATGCCCAGAAGATGAACGTTTGGGTGCCTTAGTTATGGAAGCTTTGACAACTTTATTAGCTGGAAATGTACAGAACGCAAATGTTTTCAGAGAATGTGGTGGAGCACGCTGTGCCCATAATCTTGTAGTATATACAGATTGTCGTTACCCTGCACTTGGAATAGTAAGAGAATTAATTCTTAGTGCTGGTGGTGACGATGATATGGCAACTTTACTAAGACTTATGCATTCTGCACCTCCAAATGCTTTGGTCTTAAAAACACATATATTGAAAGTTAGTAATTACTTAATTTTTATTATATATCTTGTATTAAAAAAATATATGTGTAGGTTATAAAACATGAATATTTTATATTAGTCATTACTAGCGTGCCTACGAGAGTCCCATCGTACAAGAACAGTATTTCGTAAAGTTAGTGGATTTGTCTACGTTATGTCAGTACTTATTTCTCTAGAGGGTCAACTTGGACAACAAATAGAAAACAATACTGAGCCTTGTAATGATGTTGTGCAAAGAACTCCGCAAGATGAAATACAATTATTAACATTATTACACGTGGTGTTCCATACAATAAGTACAGCAATGCGTTTCGAGCCCGCAAATGCGAAATTTTTTCATCACGAGGTATAATTGTCATATGGAATTAATATGCTTGAATAATAGAGAAATTACTAGTTTTATTGTAATATTTATTAAATTCTGTTTTTTTTTTAGATATGTCAATCAAGTCTATGTGATACATTACGACTTCTTGGATGTTTTTCAACACAAATTAAACTGGCTGAAATGAATATAATACCTACTATGAATTACCACAATATGTTATCGACTCTTTTTACTGGAAATGTATTAGAGCCAGCATTTCCGGATAACATGTCAAGGACATTAGCATATGCATGTTTGCTATTAAGACTTCTATACGATGTTGCACTTGATGCTTTTGATAAACCTAATATGGCAGGCATTTCTATGAGATCACCGAGTCATAAACAAGCTAGTTTAGAAGTAAGTTTTTAATATAGATAACGAATATAACAGATATTTAATATTTATGTATATTTATTTTTTAGCAACAAAAATCTTTTGACTCTCCTGGAAGTGGAAAGAGATGTGCCATAAATCCTTTAAATCTAAGTCCTCCTACTCCTGAGCCTATTGTAGTTCACCCTGGCATTGTAGTTGGGATGCTTCATTTACTTCCATCGATATCCGATCATTCAAATTCACAACTTGCATTGGCCCTACAATTATACATAGCAGAAATTATTAAAAGTTTAGTGCGTTCCGAAAGAAATCAACAAGTGATGTGCGAATCTGGTATGGCTGGAGAATTGTTATCTATGGGTAGAATTGCTCTGCAAGATGAAATACATCCTTTACATCAACCACTGCAATATATAATAGAGAGACTTGCTGCTCAATCTCTGGAACCTCGAGATTTAAGGTAAAAACCTATATAAAATATTATTTAATTTTTAATATTTTCCAAAATTAATTATTTATTTTTAAATTAAACTTACGATATTTTTATTTGTCTTATTATTTGTAGAGAATTTTTACGTTTGGGAGATCCTCTATGTTGTATTTCTCTTGATGATATTGAACCGAACAAACCAAGAGGAGGACCAGTGCCTCTAACACGTATTAAAACTTTGGTATCCATGACGACTCCTAAAGATTTCCGAGCTCATGGTTCCTGTACTTTACCACCGTTTGTTGAATTAGACATGAGTTCAGAAGGATTTGCCTGTTTGTATTTACCAAGTATTGCACCTCAGAGTACAACTCCACCTACAGTAGTAACCGCTGACAACAGTGTGCTTGGAGGAATTGGTTCTGGTAGATATTAAGAGAACAAAAAAATAAATCCTATTTTTAGATTTTTTTTATTCAATTATGCTTAATAAAAGATGATTATTTTAGGTGATAGATTATTTCCACCACAAACTGGTTTAACATTCAGTACATGGATATGTATTGATAAGTTTAGTGATCCTAGAACAGATCCTCATTGTGTAAGATTATTAACATTAGTACGTACTCCTCAATCTTCAAGAGATTTAATTTGTTTGATTGCTGTTCTCAGTGCTAGAGATAAGGCTATAATTGTTTCTACGCAAGAAACAGCTATGCCTCAGAGTAAGACTTCCTTTTACCAATTTCTTCTTCTAGACTATAAAAAAAATTTATTGTTTAACTTTATATTGATACTAAAATATTTATTGGAAGAGTTAAAGTAGTGAAAATTGTCTTAGATGTTGGAGAATGGGAACCAGAAGGTACAGGGGAGTGTGGAGCTAGAGTTTGGTGTCCTGATTTATTACACGAAGGACAATGGCATCATATAGCAATTGTATTAAATCGTGCTGTTTTAAAAAATTCAAGTTTTTCGTTATATTTAGACGGGCAGCACATTCATAGTCAAAAGGTAAGATTAATAAAGTTACTTTATTGATAGTTTTTTCAAAAATAATTTTTTTCTTGTAGCTTCATTACATCACTCAAGTTCCGGGTGGTGGAGCAGCTAATTTAACAGTTGCTTCACCAGTTTATGGGTACATTGGTACACCACCTTGTTGGAGACGATATTCCAGGCTTACTTGGAAACAAGGGCCATGTCACTTAGTCGAAGAAGTATTCAATTCTCAAAATATTGCAGCTTTGTTCAGACTAGGTCCACATTATATGGGAAGTTTACAAGCTCCACAGTTATCAGGTACTATTACGGGTTTAACATATTAATTAATGAGTACAAAACAATTTTATTAAATTATATTAATAATTTCTTTTTTCTTGTAAAGGTCCAGAACCTTTGTCAGCTCTCGTAGTTGAAGAAAAACTGGTCTTTGGATTAAATGCGAAAGCAATGTCTCAGCTGACATTGGCTAAAATTAGGAAAGTCTACAGTAAAGCTGATAATAAGTCAATTGCCAAACAGGTACCTATTATTACATTTTATCAATTTTTTGAAAGATCCATTTGGTAAAAATATATATGTTACCGACAAGGTACAAAATCCGACATTCTACAGAATGCCTAAGCATTGTTGATGATGCTTAAAACTAGCTGGCAATGTACGAAATGTATTCATATTTCACACATTTCCTAGGTATTTTGTAAAATGTCAGTTTTTCGTACTTTGTCGGTAACATATACTTTTACTGTGGGTCAGTAAATACCAATCGATAAGAAGGCAAGAATAGATTTTAAAGTTTGCAGTAAAAAAGCAAAATAGCTCAGTTAGAAATCAAAATGTATATCTATTCTTTGACTTGTCAGCTCTGTTTAATCTTTTCTATTTATTATAGCAAAAAATATTTTTATCCTGTGTCCACTCATACACACATACACACACACAAACACATACATTTTTACCACGCTCTTCTTACATCTATTCTCAGAACTCTGATAGTGCTTGTAACATTAGTCTTTCATAACGTACATATCATATTCTTATTATATGTATCAGATTTGTTTGCATATCGTTCTGTTGGTTAATTTCTTTCACTTTAAAATAATAATAATAATAATATAATATGAGAGAGGTGAAATGTAAAGTAATACTATCATATATTCATATTTTTTAGCTTGGTATGTCATCTCATGAAAATGCCACGCCGATTAGAGTACTTCACAATTCTGCAGGCCATCTTAGTGGACCAGCACGAGCTTTAGGCGGTGTGGTCGTTGGTTACTTAGGAGTGCGAGTTTTTAATCCTCGTCCTGTAGCAACTACGATTGATAATGTCGGAGGATGTTCAGTTTTATTAGGTAAGAAATATTAATACATTTGATAGATTTTAAACCGTTTTTATATGATCTTTATAATATACTATATGTTCTCTTTAATCAGGTCTAATTGCTATGGCACAAGACGTAGAATCTCTCTATGCAGCAGTTAAAGCATTAGTGTGTGTTGTCAGATCAAATCAGGCTGCGCAACAAGAAATGGATCGTCGTAGAGGATATCAAACATTAGCCATGTTATTAAGAAGAAAATGTCCTCTTTTGAATAGTCATATATTACATCTGACATTTAGTCTTGTTGGTACAGTAGACAGTGGTAGAGAAACCAGTGCAATTCCTAATGTTACAGCATTTCAAGATCTTTTATGTGATCTACAGGTAAAATTAATGATTAATGAATGATTGGTCGTATGTATATACGTTTAATAGAAAGATACTTCATATCTTATATACACTTTTTCCAAAGGTTTGGCATGAAGCACCTGGAGAATTATTAAGATCTCTTTTAGAACACTTATATGAGTTAATAGCAGAATCTAGCGAGAAACGTACAAATTTACGATTAATGAGGGATTTGCAATTAGTACATAAATTGTTACATATTCTTAGTGATGTTAAACAAAACAGCACACGACAGGTTTTACTGGCTTTACTTAGTATATTGTTAAGTCAGCCAAGACAGGCTGATTTACTCTGGTAAAAAACTATTAACGAATATTTATTCGAATTACATTTGAATGTAACATAAATAATTAATTTTTCTTCTTTTTTATTTATCTTCAGGTTTGGTCAATTCATTGTAGCTACTTTACCATTAAATTCCGAAAAGCATTTAATTCTTCGAGAAAGTGAAGGAAATAAAGAGGGAGAGGGTGAATGTATACTTTTACGAAATCGTTGCTTACAACTTTTACACTCTCTCTTATTTACTGGTGCCAAAGTGAATATAAAGTAAGAATAAATATTATGTATTTTTATTTTATATTTAATGTTTTTTTTATAAACGTTGATAATATTTGGTATCTATACGTAATAAATATCTTACAGTATGTGTGAAGAATTAGCCAAAGTGTTAGGCCTAGATTGGATATTATTATTTCTTCAACCTAGTCTTCATAGTACTACTGTTATTTGGGGATTACGTATACTTGTTGCTGTGTGTTCAGTACAGTCAATTCTACAAAAATTCAAAGAAGGCACTATTAATGGTGGTTGGCTACGTCATACTGATCATAATAAAATGGCACTAGCACTTGGTGTGTATAAGATAGTAAAATAATTGAAGAATAATTGAATAAATTAATAATATTTAATATATTTGCACAGGATGTCATCAACAAATGTCCGGTGGTGATGTTAAGCCTTCAAGTCTTCATGTACCAGGATTTCAACATCTTGGATGGTTACTACCACAACATATTGATCTAGTTCCCGAACTTTATTTTCTTTTCATTTCTCTTATGATGGGACAACCAATTAAATTATTACCGATGGACTCCAAACTTGATTTAAATAATGTATGGAATTTCATGTTTGGTGTATCTCCAAATAATGCTCCATCTTCTTTAGCTAGCAGAATAAATCTTTGTCCAGAAGCTGTAGTAACATTATTAGTCATGGTGCGAACTATGCTGAACAACCATTCAAATAAGTATGGGTATTTAATATTGTCTGGCCATAATATTGCATAGATTTGACTATTTTCTTTTATTTTCTTCTTGTAGTCCAGAATTACTACCTGTTTGGTTAACTGAGTATCCAGTGACAATAATACAGTTCCTATTTTTTCTCTACCATAATTTCACCGACTTCATGCAAGTGTTTATGTCTGCTGATGTTTTGGGAGCATTAGCTGGTACCTTGTTTCCAAAACCTCCAAGTTCTAGTCAAGATAGTAGTGGCGCGAGTACACCAGCAGATGAGGTAAACGAATTCAATTATTTTTTAAATCTAAAGTACATCTGTGGTATTTTAATTATATACTTTTTTATCTTTTTTTTTTTAATTTTTAGCAACAACCAGTATTGGTAAGATCTCCATCAAAAGATATCGGATTGACAAATCATCCTGCAAAAAAATTTGTAATGGACTTTTTAAGAGTCATCATCGTAGACTCTCTTTCTTTACCAGTAACAGTAAAATCTCCACCAGCTATAGATCTTGTTCTAGAGGCATGGCCAGAACATGCATCAGTGGGACAACAAATATGTTATCAAACGGAAGTTTTATCTATTTTAATGGAACATCTTTTAGCTGCGGACGTATTGATCGGCGAACAAGCTGCACTTCCTATTGTACCTGGTGGTTCTGTTAATAATATCACTAGTAATGTTTGTTATGTTGTGGCTAGAATAGTAGATAAATTATGGCAAGGTAATAACATCTGACTATATTTGACATACTAATATAATTGAGTTAATTTCTTTTTTAAAATATACTAAATACTATTTATATTATATTGCAGATGTATTGACGAAGGATCCACACGAAGTATTTGATTTTATTATTAAACTAATTGGGCAAGCTAAAAGACGGTCTGGCGTAGTCAGTATGGAAAGTCTTCATCACTGCCTGAATAGAACAATTTTATATTTATTATCAAGGGCAACAGTCAATTCTATAGCCGAACAAATGTCTGTACTAGAAGCATTACATAAACTTACTACTCACAGGTATTATAAAAAAAGGATTATTTATTTATATTTATAACATTTTTGTAATAATCAATGATATAATAACAATTGAGCTTTTACAGAGTATTGGTATTTGGAGCTGGAAATCATGAGTTAGAATTTATTGGTTGTCTCACCTATTGTTTATTGCAAATAACAGCCGAAATAAAAATTATGTTAGATACTAATATGAAAACAACGTGGCACGTTAATCCACAAGTTGAATTTTGCGATGAAAAATTAATGTCTCATCAGGGTCACAATTTAATCTCTATAGCAGCGGCCAGGGTTTGGGAAGAGCTATATGTATGCAAGAAACCTGCTATAGAAGAAGTTTCTAAAATAACTCTTCCGCCACCTGTAGGTAATGAACGTGCACCAGAATTATCAGTAGTCAGAGACCATGTATTTGAAGCTACGGCAAGACTCTGGGCGAGCTATGTATCTCTCGAAAGAAAAGCTTCTTACAGAGTACCTTGGGAACTTCACAATCACATACAATCGGTATGCATTAATTAATTTATTTATATTTAGTAACATTACATGATATTAAGTATTATAATACTCTAATAAAAACGATTTTGTTTGCATATTTGAAATTATAGAAAATTCAAAAAGTGACAGGAGGTTTAACAAGATTAGCAAGTCGAACGAAAGTTAGAAAAGAAGAATCTGTGCGCGTTAAACTTAGATTGCGTCAAAATACGGTAGCCCAATGGACAGAACAACATATTGCATTAGTTAGAGAACTTGCTGCAGCAAAAAAATTACAACATCAACAAACCAATCAGCATACACAACGCTACGTGTATCAAGTAATAAATTTAATTTGAAATTTCTGTGTCAATTATATATTTAAAAATATAATTGAAATGTTCCTTATATCTATTATTTTATTTTCAGGAATGGTTGCAAACAGAAACAGAATTAACGAGAGAACGTGGTTTATGGGGACCACCAGTTCCTACTAAACTAGACAAGTGGATGTTAGATATGACTGAAGGGCCTTGTAGGATGCGTAAAAAAATGATGAAAAACGATCTTTTTTATATTCATTATCCATATCGGCCTGAACTAGAACATCCAGATAATGTAAGTGGTATCTCGATAATTATACGATATTAAATCAAAATTTAATAAGAAAATCTAATTTAAACGAATAAATGTTTTTCAATTAGAAACAGTTAAAGTACAAAGTGGCTACAAGCACAGATAGCAAGGAGTATTATTTAAAACAACTTGGTAATTCATCTGGTATGTTCGAACGAGAACGCGATCCTGTAATAGACGATACCCCATTAAATGTTAACGAAACATCTACGGAAAACGAACCACCGATGGTAACATGTACGTTAGAACGTCATGCAAGTGAGCCAGATGAAGTACAAGAAGATAATGAACAAGAAGAAGAGAATAATCAAACGATTCCAGATAATCAAACATTATTAAGATTATTAGAAGAACATGAAAAAGTAATATTGTTCATATTTTTATTTTATTTTATGAATATAATATAATATTATTTATGATTATAATTTTAATTTTAATTTCAGATCAGTCACATGTTTAGGTGCGCAAGGATTCAAGGTTTAGATACAACAGAAGGACTTCTATTATTTGGAAAAGAACACTTTTATGTAATAGATGGTTTCACCCTTTTGAAGTCTAGAGAAATTAGAGATATCGAAAGTTTACCGGAAGCTTATGAACCGATTTTACCCTCACCAGGCTCTCCTAGAAGATCTAGGGCAATGCGACAATGTTCGAAATTTAATTATGAAGATATAAGGTATGTATAATATGCAATATAAATATTCTACTAATAATGGATTTATTTCTTTCTTTACTTATTTATTTATTTATTTTTACAGAGAAGTGCATAAGAGAAGATATTTATTACAACCAATGGCATTAGAAGTATTTAGTGGCGATGGAAGAAATTATTTATTGGCTTTTCCACGAAAAGTGAGGAATAAAGTATACCAAAGATTTATGACTTTTGCAACTGCTATCGCTGATAGTGCACAACAGTCTGTAGCTGGTCAGAAAAGAACAGCGAATGTAGAACAGGCCACAGGTTTATTATCTAATCTTATAGGAGAAACATCAGTTACCCAACGATGGGTGGTATGTATCATAAAACATAACATATTATTTCAACATATTAAATACATTTTAATTAAAATTAATTTCTTCGTATTTAGCGAGGAGAAATATCAAATTTCCAATATTTGATGCATCTTAATACTTTAGCTGGTCGTAGTTACAACGATCTTATGCAATATCCAATATTTCCTTGGATCTTAGCTGATTATGATAGCGAAGAGTTAGATTTAACAGACCCATTAACATTCAGAGATTTTAGTAAACCTATGGGTGCACAAAGTCCTGAACGGTTACTACAATTTAGAAAAAGGTATGATGTTGTTGGTGTTATTTTTTTATTTTTTATTAGAACGAAGAAAAGACGAGATAAGAAGAAATGATTTAAAATTAAATAATTCTCATTTGCACAGATATAAAGAATGGGATGACCCACATGGCGAAACTCCACCTTACCATTACGGAACTCATTATTCTTCAGCTATGATAGTATGTTCCTACTTGGTAAGAATGGAACCTTTTACACAACACTTTTTACGACTACAGGTACGTGATGAAAAATAATAAAGATAGTTTTTGATAAACTATTACATGTATGATTATACATCAAAATTTTGATTTAGGGTGGTCACTTCGATTTGGCAGACAGAATGTTTAATAGCGTAAAAGAAGCTTGGCTGTCTGCATCTAAACATAATATGGCTGATGTAAAAGAACTCATACCAGAGTTCTTTTATCTTCCAGAATTTCTTGTCAATTCAAACCATTTTGATCTAGGTAAGTCAATCATTTGTTCTAGAAAAAAATATAACGCATTAGTTTATACATTAAAACTAAACGTAAAATTTTTTAATAGGTTCTAAACAAAGTGGTGTACAACTTGGAGATATTGTGCTTCCACCATGGGCTAAACAAGATCCACGAGAATTTATACGTGCTCATAGACTTGCATTAGAATGCGATTACGTTTCACAGCATCTTCATCAGTGGATTGATTTGATATTTGGATGTAAACAAAATGGACCTGCAGCTGTTGAAGCTGTCAATGTTTTTCATCATCTTTTCTATGAAGGCAATGTCGATATTTACAAGTATGTTATTTTTTTATTACATATTATTGTATTTAATTATATATATTTTTTTGAGATTACAATTACACGTTATTTTTCAGTATTGATGACCCTTTAAAGAAAAACGCCACTATCGGTTTTATAAATAATTTTGGTCAAATACCGAAACAGTTATTTAAGAAGCCACATCCTGCTAAAAAGATGACACAAAGAATTAGTGTCATAGATCCTGGACCTATTACACCGGGCTTAAGTATTACTACATCTGATAAATTATTTTTTCATAATCTTGATAATTTAAAACCATCACTTCAACCTATTAAAGGTTCGTTATTAAATCATATTCCAAATATACTTATATTAATTTCTATTTTATTAAATTATTCTAATCTAATATATTTTTAGAGTTGAAAGGTCCTGTTGGGCAAATACTTCACGTCGATAAAGCTGTGTTAGCGGTCGAACAAAATAAAACACTTATTCCACCATCTTACAATAAATACGTCGCATGGGGTTTTGCTGACCACTCTTTGAGGATAGGCAATTATGACAGCGATAAGGCAATATTTGTATGCGAAGCTATGATGCAAAGCAGTGGTGAAATTGTAGCTTGCGTTTGTCCGTCATCTAAATTGATAGTAACAGCAGGAACAAGTTCTGTAAGTTAATAATAAATGTTCTATAAATAAATTGTAATTAAAATTTGAAATATGCATAAACACACTAAATATATTTATTATTATTATTATTATTATTTAAACATAGGTTGTGATTGTATGGGAATATGCGAAACGTCAACTGTCTATAAAACAATGTTTATATGGACATACAGATGCTGTAACTTGTTTATCATCTAGTACAGCATACAACGTTATTGTATCAGGTTCAAGAGATGGTACTGCAATTATTTGGGATTTATCCCGATGTTTATTCGTTCGCCAACTTCGAGGACACGCAGGTCCTGTAGCTGCGGTGGCTATCAACGAGTTAACAGTAATTTTTATATAAACTATTACTACACTAATATATTCTTTTGAAAGAGTAATAATTTTAATGAAATACATTTTTAATAGGGCGATATAGCAACTTGTGCTGCTACGTGGCTACACGTTTGGAGTATAAATGGAGAAGAGTTAGCGAGTGTGAACACATGTGTTGGAAGAGCTGATAGAATGCAACAGATTTTGTGTGTTGCATTCAGTCAGACGCACGAATGGGATTCACAAAATGTAATAATGACTGGATCTACGGATGGAGTTGCACGTGTACGTTGTGATTTTTTATATTTAAAAAAAAAAACAGAAAAATTAACTATTATTTTTAGAATAATGATTATAAATATATAAATTATTTTGCAGATGTGGTCAATGGATTATGTGCAAGTGCCTGCTGAAGAAGAACAATCGGAAGAAGTTTATGCAAATAAAGAGGGACAAGATGACACAAATGTACAAGTAGACCAAAGCGAAAGTACAAAGAAACGAGTTCATGAATTTGTTAAACAAATGAGTATCTCTACCGAAGAAGCTGGTAAATGATGCATGTTTAACAAAATTTTAATATTTATTTGAACGTTTATTATGCTATTTATATTGAATTTATTACTGTTTTGTTTATGAAAGGAATGTTAATGAAAAGTGGATCAGAAAGTAGCCTCTCTGAACCAGAAAATACCAAAGAAGCTTCCAGAGCCCACGAGGAAAAAGAAGAATGTTCGGACAATGAATCAAGTAATGGTTCAAATAACAAATCTTTATCACATTGTAACCATCCTACTGCAGTTATATTGAGACGAAAGAGTCGAGGAAATCCAATGTTTAGAAAAAGTGAAGGAGGAGGACGTGCTGATAGCGAAGGAACACAAACAAGGTAATTTACAAAATTAGTTGATTTAAAATATAAAAGATAAATAAATGTTAAAATTACATATTATATTTTGTTTTATAAAGCAAATTACACAACAACTCTGGAGATACGGAAGGAGCTTTGAGAACTAGTAAAAGTGATACTAGTTTAACAGATAGTTTTGTAATGGTTAATGAATCTGATACAAAACCTAAAAAGATCAATCCACAAAATGTTTTAAGAGATGGTTTTAAGTGGCAAAGGCAATTAGTCTTTCGAAGTAAATTGACAATGCATACTGCCTACGATCGTAAAGATAATGCTGAGCCAGCTTCTATTACAGCACTAGCAGTATCGAGGTAATAAGTTTCTGAATTTTTTACTGTACAAATACTATATATATATATATATACTATATAATGTATTATATTGTTTGTGCTTTTCTTTTTACAGAGATCATAAAACAGTGTATGTTGGTGATACACGAGGTAGAGTATTTTCATGGAGTGTTTGTGAACAGCCAGGTCGTACGGTTGCTGATCATTGGTTGAAAGATGAAGGAGCCGATACCTGCGTCGGATGTTGTGTTAGATTTAATCTTTATGAAAGGAAACATCACTGTCGGAATTGTGGTCTAGTTTTCTGCTCTAGGTAAGTAGATGTGTGTGTTGTTACTTACATATAAATATTGAAAAATAATATATTTTCATCTAGTCTTTAGAAAAGTAATAATGTATTTACTACAATGTTATTTTCATACACAGATGTAGCAGATTTGAATCTAAAATTTCAAGACTTGGAATTTTAAAACCTGTTAGAGTTTGTCAAGGTTGCTATTCGTCATTACATTCTCAATCTTCTATCGAGAATAATACTTAATATAATAATATTAATAATATAATAACGATTAAAAATAATAATTAATTATAACAATATCTTCTCTGGATCAGCTTAATTATTAGGATGTTGAATAAGTTCTCGGTGTTTTTTCGTGAAAATTAATGCTTTATTTTTAAAAAATTAGTAAAAAACATGCCTCTGAAATTATTGTCCATTGCTTGTCACTACTTTTTTCCATCTTTCTGGCAGCATTTGAATTCCACGTCGGAAAAACGACACCAAAAGTCGACCCATTTTTTGGCATCTTCGTAAGAATGGAAGTGCTGCTCAACCAGGGCATCGATCGAAACAAGTGTTAATTGGAAAGGGCAATGCCTAGTGAATACGATGGATGGGGTAGTACTTCCCATTTAAGCGTTTCCAAGTAGATTTTCACCGGTTGTGCAACACGTGGCCAAGCATTGTCATGTTGCAAAATCACTTTGTCATGTCTTTACTCGTATAACGGCCGTTTTTCCTTCAATTTTTGACTCAAACGCATTTATTGTAGTCTGTTGCGATTTGTTTGAGCAGCTTATAAGAAACTACACTCACCTGACCCCACCAAATGCAGAGCGAAGTTTAGAACCATGGATATTCGGCTTTGGGTTATCGTAGAGTATTCACTTTTCATCGCTATTTACAATACGATGTAAAAAACCTTTTTCTCTCTACCGTTGAAGCAGCTGTTCACACGTGAAAAGACGCGTTCGACGTCTCTCGGCTTCAACTCGTATGGCACTCAATGTCCTTGCTTGTTAATCATTCCTAATGCTTTCTAACGTTTCGAAATTGTTGTGTGATTCTGTGAATTCCTAGTGATTCTGCAATTTAGCTTGCATCTGACATGAATCAAAAAAATCGAAATTCAACATGTTTAATACTATGAAAAAATAAGTTGTTTACACTTTGGCGAAATGACTTAAACTAAATTTCAAATTTGCTTATAATACTTCTTTATGGATGCGTTATATATACTATCTTAAATTATATTCACGTAGTTCTCGTAACGTCATTTGTTGGAAAACAGCGGGAATTCATTCAACATCCTTATAAATGATATTGAAAATCTTATAATTTTGACTACAATATAAACGAAATAATTTGTAACGACGTGTGTGTAATAAGTATACATGAAAATGAAGACGTACAGAGTTTATTGCCTAAAGAGTTAAAATATGTAAAAAAGTAGATTAAATATGTAAAGAGCTCTCATTAAAAGCACATACTGCTAAACGCGAACATTTGAATTCACACACATACGATTTAATTTATAATATTTTCATAAACTTTTTGTACAAGATCATAATTTTCTATCATAAATAACACGTATTTCATATTTTTTATTGAAGAAATTTTTATAGTCTCTTAAGACTATCGTAATCTTTTTGCATCATTGATATAATATGTATATTAGATGTTCTTCATATTTTATAATGAAATATATTTAAGCGAGTATGAGTTTAAAAAAATTATATATATATTTTTTCGATACGTTCACGAATTACAAAAATGAACTGAGAAAATAATCGTTAGCGTTGCTTGTGTAATATTTCCTTATTGTAAATCTCTCTATCTTATATTTACAATGTAAGTAGTTAGTAAACAAAAAATACTAACGCATAATATTGGGACGTCGGATAAGTTCTCGCTGTTTTCTAATAGATGAAGTTATCAGAACTATGTATGTTTAAGTTGGTAGCATATCTATAAAGAAGTACTATAAGCAAGCTTGAAATTCAGATCCATTCCATTGGAATCTGCTGTCCCGCTCCAGAAAGAAGATAAGACATCCATAACATGAAGATACATTCCACTAACTTGACTTGAACCGCCCGTTGGAAAACTGATTGTCACTATCTGCAGTACCACCATGAAACTCTGTGACTGGTGCTGCATTTTTTATTTACTTCTTCAAACTATTTCAATGAAAAAATCTGTTATCAAATATCTGAGTGAATTATTTGAAATATTTTGTTATACCCGGCATACCCCAGTGTACCCCAGTATATGTAAGAATTAGTTGAAGCCGATAGGCATCGAACGACTTCTTTTCACGTGTGAACAGTTGCTTCAACGATAGAAAAGGAAGGGTCTATTGCATCGTATCGTGACTGACGATGACAAGTGGATACACTACCATAATCTCAAGAGTAGAAAAGGCTGGGATAAGCCCGGCCATTCATTAACATCGTCGGCAAAGCCGAATATCCATTGTTTCAAACTTCTGCTCTGCATTTGGTGGGGTCAGGTGAGTGTAGTTTCTTATAAACTGCTCAAACTAAATGAAACCATCACGGAAAATCGCAACGGACTACAATAAATGCGTTTGAGTCAAAAATTGAAAGAAAAACGGCCGTTATACGAGTAAAGACATGACAAAGTGATTTTGCAACATGACAATGCTTGGCCACGTGTTGCACAACCGGTGAAAATCTACTTGGAAACGCTTAAATGGGAAGTACTACCCCATCCATCGTATTCACTAGGCATTGCCCTTTCCAATTAACACTTGTTTCGATCGATGCCCTGGTTGAGCAGCACTTCCATTCTTACGAAGATGCCAAAAAATGGGTCGACTTTTGGTGTCGTTTTTCCGACGTGGAATTCAAATGCTGCCAGAAAGATGGAAAAAAGTAGTGACAAGCAATGGACAATAATTTCAGAGGCATGTTTTTTACTAATTTTTTAAAAATAAAGCATTAATTTTCACGAAAAAATAGCGAGAATTTATTCACCATCCCAATATATCATATGCTTTTATATGCTTGAAAAATGAACGGCAGTATTTAAATGAATATATATACGATATTAATTGCGCAATTAATTTGTTATATTACAAATAGCAGAAAAATGTGTTAGTAAACAAAGCAAGCTCTTATTAATCATACAACAAAATATTATGATGTGTATCACTTATGAGAGACTTCTATTCAAACGACATAGATTTTAAATTTTACAATAGACAATACCTTATCTGCATAAAGTGTTTTTATTGATAAGCTAGTTAAGCAAAATTGTAAAATTTAAAATCGGTAATAGTAATTCTAAGCAATGGAATAAATGTGAATGGAAACTTTTAGTTAAGGATTGGATCGGTAACTTTTTATTAGTAAAAGAAAAAAAATTAACTATGTTTATTGTGTTATTTTAATGTATATTAAAGAATATAAAAAAAAGAAAAAATACTGCATTTTAAGAGATGGTCAAAGCAGATATTTAAAGTTTGATATATATATAAAAAAAGAAAAAGAAAAAACAAGAGCAGCCAGAAAATGAATCTTTTACAAATCTTTAAATTATACTTGGGATGTGTGTGGACTGTAAAATTTGTCTTATTATTCAAAATAATGAATACCAATGTTTTTGTATTCTATTGAAATACTACTTCCATTTTTCTAAAGGCACAAATTTTATAGATGAAAATATGAAAAATGTATGCTCACTATAATACGTGTAAGCGGAATGAATGTAATTTAAGGGATTCAATCTTTTGGTATCATACATTTTGTAGTACTATCGTTACTAGTCAAATATTTCCAAAATTAGCGAGACGAATTCTTTTTATTTCTTTTTTTATTTTTTTTAAATACAAGTTAAACAAAATGTAGCGTGGTATAAATGTGATGGTTTAAAAGAGCATTGCGTATATATATAAATTATCCATAAATGCAGACATAACACATGTATATGTTACTACGTATTCTATTCGAGTAATGTCAATGTCGTAACCAGACTATTTTCAGAAAAAACATTGTGGGTTTCTGTAAATTTTATTTTTTTACTTCTATTTATATATATATAGAGAGAAAGAGAAAGAGAAAGAGAGAGAGTGAGAGAGTAAGAGAGAGAGAGAGAGAGAGAGAGAGAGAGAGAGAGAGAGAGAGAGAGAAATAAAGAAAGAAAGGATTTCTAGAGGTGTAACTTTGAATGTAAAATCTACGAGTAAAAAGTCTACTTCCAAATGTCACTTCGTAAAAAAATATAAAGTTCATATTTCACGAACGGAACATAAAAAAAGAAAAGACTAAAGAAAAGAAACAGAAAAGACATCTTTTAATAAATTCATTATCTACTAAAACATACGCCTGGCGTACCGAGATTTGAATAGACAAGCTCTCCACGATGTATATCATTTATTATTATTTAGTTGCAAAATAATTAATGTACATATTAGAGGGTGCAATTTCTAGTCATAGGCATTCTGAATGCCTTTTCAGTTTATTATTATTATTATTAAATGGATTATTTTTTTCCTTTACAGTTTCAAACAGTATTATTTATTATATTTAAATTAATATATGTTCTTTACCATACATTTATCACATTTACAATAAGAGAATAATGAATATTCAATGTAATTAATTATATTATGCATTTTACTATATCGATTTTAAACCATTCTATTCTTCTAATTAGAAATCATTCTGTGCTGTGCTGTTGTTAAAAACTATAATAATTAGATGAGAACAGATATATAATATAAAGAAAGAAAGAAAGAAAGAAAAAAAAACAAAACATAATATTTATCTCATATACATGAACCGTATTGTATTAAGTTTATGTTAGTTTATAAGAGCATACTTTGTAATTTAGGACAAACATGGATATTTTAGCGATTTTTCCTTATATATTTAAATTAATTTACATGAATTAAAAAAAGACAAAAGAAATTTATATTATATTACATTTGTATAATAAATTATTTTATTTCAGTTTTCTTTTTTCTTTTGTTTCTTTTTTCTTAATCTCTCTCTTCATATGTCCACATTGTAGTAGTTATTAAATAACATCAGAATATGTAACCATAATAACAGTACAATTTTGTGAGAGAACAGTGACTGCATTGACAGATCATTTCATTAGAATACTGTATTAGCAAATTGTATTTTTTTAGTATTTTCGTAAGTAGCGAAATGAATAATAACTATATCAGTTAACAAAAAGGTTTAGTAGTACGATCAGTGTTTGTTCTACTATATTTGACTAATTGGTAAGAAATGATGGTATTGAATGGTCAAATTCAAAAATGTATATAATTAAAATAGTAAATAACACAGACGCCTTAACGGCCTTCTTAAAATGTCAGGTATCAGAGTATTCTCTGGCAAAGTAGTATCAATTAGTATATTCACTAAGAATTAGGATGTAACCAGGCTATATTAGGTTTTCCTAATAATATTCCTCCTGGTCCAAGTTCTTACAAGCAAACCCCTGTCTCCACTGACGGGTACTTACACGTAATGTGAAACTTTAAGTGCAGGATTATCAACCCTAATCAGTGGTAGAAAGGGTTCCTGCATTAAGAAATTTCGGATGATATTACCGGTCCAACGTGTTGGAGCATTTCCTTCATCCATTGTGTAGCATAGTCTATGTGCAGTTTGGGTTCTTTTTCTCTCTTGAGAGTCAAGATCCCAAGAATTGCGCATTAGACATTACCCATCGCAGAATTACTATATATACCAGGGTTAATAGATGTTAATCGTTCACAATTATAGCAGTAAGCATCTTGTCCTGTAACAGCAACTTTAACCCAACCAGTTGCTATGGAATTAGTTCTGTGTGAAGGTCTTCCTATCATCATTTTATATTTGATTTCAAGAACTCTTACTTTTCCGTAAACTTTCGCCATTAGTTCAGGGCACCAGCCCTGAGGTGTCTGGCCATGGTTTCTGAATTATGAAACTCAATATCAGTGAGGGTCCTTCTGTGAGAAGGATTGGCGTCCTTCGATTGTAAGGCATTCAATGGTCCTATAGCCAAGGAAATTGTGATTCAGTACACAATTCGCAGGATATGCTCCCTCCGGTAGAGGATTCAAGTCGTAAAAGTTGTTATTATTTTGGTCTATGGTTTCCTGGACTAATCAAGACGTTACGTATAGTGACACATAACACTCATACGCATTATGGTTTTGTTCAGTAATCCTTCTAAAATTACTTGACAGTATTCCGGGATAGTTCTCGTCACTAGGGATTGGTCTGTGCAGTGTTCCGCCATCAGGAAGGTCACCCTGAGAAGTTATTGCGCTAGTAACATGCCTGATGTATTAGGCTATCTGGGCTGGAATGCAAAAGTCATCTGGAATTAAATTCAGTAGACTTTCCTCATCAGTAAACCAATCTTCATAATTGATAGTTTTAACCATGTCAATTATGGCAGCATTAAGTACTCCGGTACAGACATGCATAAGTATATAGAATGGTATCTCTTTACGAAGTTTTGGATTGAGCGTCTCTAGATCAGCATAGACACGCTCGACCATGGGAAGCTGGAAAAATCAAGATTTTGACTATAGATTCTTCTTTCTGACGTAGTTCTTGTAAATTCCAAATTGGTCCAAAGGGGCTCTTCGATTAGCACTTCCAATTTGTTAGTGGTCAGCATTTTGGTTTTCGAAAACAATTGCTATCTTGGATGGGTTTTGCTTGACCTTTTAAGCATATTGGGGATTGTCCATAGTATAGTTTTCTACTGCTACTTTATTATTCTAGTCTCCAGCTTGTTCAGCCTTTTCGGAATTATAATCCCTCATTCTCTCTCTCTTTGTTATGCTCTATTTATCTTTCGTATTCCAAAGAAAGAAAATGTTTATGTTTAAATTAGTTTCAGATGTAAGTATAATGAATGAAATTAAAAAATTAGCCTCGATTGTATTGTAATATTTAATATTGCGATATATGAGCTTTTAAAAGTATATTATGTACGTATGTGTGAGTATATAAGATCTCAACTGCGTTTAGAAAAATCATTATGTATACATACTAAACATTACATATACATACATACATATATAAATATATATATATATATAAAATATATATAAATATATATTTTTATATATAGATATATTTATATTTAGCTCTATTATTATATTGTTAGATGGCATTGAAATAATATTGTATAGTAGAACTTGTTCGGTATAATTATATTGAATGGGCCAAAGATTTAGAGTATTTTTTTCCCCGATTAGCTTAACTCATTCGCTACCAGTTGTAGATATGCAACACACCAATGTCTAATTGAGACGTCAG
The DNA here is from genome assembly GCF_001313835.1 of Polistes canadensis. Classification (NCBI taxonomy): domain Eukaryota; kingdom Metazoa; phylum Arthropoda; class Insecta; order Hymenoptera; family Vespidae; genus Polistes; species Polistes canadensis. The sequence continues at coordinate 137,619 of NW_014569634.1, read as the reverse complement.
CTTTACACATTTGCAACAAAAATTAACGCGGAAAATAAGTTCTGCTGTTAGCGAGCGTGTTAAGGATAAGTTACTGATAATTACTTTTACAATTAGTTTAGTTTCATTTAAAAATTATTATTTCTCTCTTGAATATTATTAAATTTATTATTATATAATTATTATAATAATTAACATCACAAATATTTATTATAGATAATTAATTTATTAAAAAAAAAAAAAGTTAATGTAGTAAAAACTCTAAAAGTTAATAGTCTATTATAACTTATGGCAGGCATTTTCGTGTACTTTTACTCTCCATGGATAAAATTTTCGTTCGCATTTACTACATTTAACAAATACTATACTCAGCTTATCCAAATCTACATTTTCTTGATTTAATTCTGTAACAAATTAATAATATTTAAGTGTGATGATATACAGCTTGCTTAAGTGCATCACCAGTTATGGGACCCTCAGATTTGGAAATATATTTAAAACGATATATACAGTGCTAATATCTTACCTTCTGGAATATTTTCTTTTGGTAAAATATTTTCGACTTTCTCTGAAGATGTTTCAATGATCGTTGAAAGATTATAAGATTCGTTTTCCGTACTGCTTCGTGGTGGTGTTCGTGGCAATTGACGATTAGGTTTCATAGGATCAAAATTTGTATCCACCTTTAAGAATACATTAATAATTATTTATATCCTATAATATTATAATAATTTTTAATACTACATATACTTATTTTATATTTACTTAGAATAAAATTTTGTATACCGTAGGGATATCGTTTTTATCTTCGTTTCGTTGCTTAATTTTTTTCTTTTTGATTAAGTTCTTTTTTACAATTCTTTTCTTAGTATCTTCATCAGAATCATAAGCTAATTGCTTTTTAATTTTAAAAGATATTTCTTCCATTTTAATGTTAATTGTAGCTTCATGCAATGTATCTGTAGGAGAGAATAAGTGCTGATGTATGGTTTCACCTTTCAAAGGTGCATTTTCTAAGTTTAGTGTTTCATCAAATATTTTATTCTGCGTACTTTCCATATTTTCCTTATTTTCTAATTCCTATTACCGCAAATAAAATAAAATAAAATTAGTATCAGGAGTATCTGCATCGATAAAAACATGACAAATAAATTTACCTGATTTGTACAAGATTGATCGTTACATTTACAAGTCGGACCACATTTACGTTGATTCTTAACACAACCGCATGTTCTGGTAGAACAATTACCTTTGCAAGAACAAGTTTTTTGATTCATTGTATTTTTCATTATTCGAGATTTTGTTGTCATCAAATTTTTGTTTATTCGTGGACTTCGTCTGCCACTCACATTAGTATCCGGTGATAAGCTTTTAAAAGCTACAGGATTACCGTCGACATGCTTCTTCAGAGTTTCATTTTCTAATTGCAATAATTTTAATTGTTCTTGCAAATGAATTATCTCATCGTTTTGAATATCACACTGAATAGATTTAGATACTTTTCTTTTCCTGAAAATGACATGCAATCATTATACATTAGAGCAGAATTTATGTTTATGTTTTTAAATTTAATTTTTAACATTGTTAAACTATTTTTATTTTCTTTATTTTACCTTTTATTCTGATTAGTTGAGTTTGCGTTCGCCTTAGTGCTTGGCATTTTTTGTTAAGAAATTATTTAATGTTTTAACGAAATGAACGCAAATAAAAAATTATGACGTTCAAGTTAATTGCTCGGATACAAATGATATTTCTGTTGCTTGAATATTACAATGCAGAATACTTCCTCGACAAAATATCCAAATTATTATTAACTAAGACAAATCTTTTTCAAACAAATCTTTATTTACAATATGATGTTATAATATATTCTTTTAATTATCACAATTTGTCATTTAAATTCGCTGTACGTGTATCCATTTTTTGATATAAAATTTGAATCTGAGTAAACGTTAAGTTCTCAGACTATAAATTGATGTATTCATTTATATACATCATCTAGCAACAGTTATCGAAAACAAATACTCCGACTGCGACTTCTATACTGACCAAGCATTATCGACGCAGCATGTACATCTTATCTTTTCATGATAATACCTACTATTCCTATAACATTATCAAAAAATAACCGCAGAAAAGTTGACATAGAACCTTGCTTAGAAATAGGGAAAAAAGTTTTTGTATTTTCAATTATTAATAACTAATTAAATCAATAATTATTAAAGGGTTCAATTATAGATTTAAAATGTGCAATTAAGAGTACTTATTCATTTTTTTCTGCCGTTGAGGTTCTATGCCAATTTTTCTGCGGTCAAAGAATATATAGAAGCTCAGAAGTTCCCTTTTTTATCTACTCAGATTCATCTTAGTTACTATTAGAACCACCAGTGGACGATAGTAGATACTTAACGCTACGACTGTACAATACTATCAAAGAATAGAGTATATGATGCTATATGATATATTCATTGATAATATATATAGTATAGTTATATTATAATAGAATTTGAAATAATTATATTTAATTTTTCGTGTATAAACATGTAACATGTGTGTGCATTCAGAAATGTACTTATACATATATTTTTAAAAGTAGTCATTTGAAGTGTCCAAATAGAAAAAAATCTCGAAGATTTGTTGTTAAATCCAACGATTTGAGATACCCATGTAAGTGTGGGAAGCCTGCATTCATAAAATGTATCGAATTTATCGTCGAAAAAATTTATATTCCGTATGTATGTACGACGAATATCTTCATTTTTATGCAATTATTTTAACGCTTCTAAGCAGTGATGATTTCGTGAGTAAAATTTTCCTGTAATACAAGTAGAGTGCATTAGTGCATTAAAATAATTGTTAATTAATCGATAAAAATGTCTTTTGTAGTCTAAAAGCTCGGTGCATATGTTCTGTGATCCATCCTCCTCGAAATCCACCGTTGAATTGAGTCATTGCTTAGAAGCGTTAAAATAATTGCATAAAAATGAAGATATTCGTCGTACATACATACGGAATATACATTTTTTCGACGATAAATTCGATACATTTTATGAATGCAGGCTTCCCACACTTACATGGGTATCTCAAATCGTTGGATTTAACAACAAATCTTCGAGATTTTTTTCTATTTGGACACTTCAAATGACTACTTTTAAAAATATATGTATAAGTACATTTCTGAATGCACACACATGTTACATGTTTATACACGAAAAATTAAATATAATTATTTCAAATTCTATTATAATATAACTATACTATATATATTATCAATGAATATATCATATAGCATCATATACTCTATTCTTTGATAGTATTGTACAGTCGTAGCGTTAAGTATCTACTATCGTCCACTGGTGGTTCTAATAGTAATTAAGATGAATTTGAGTAGATAAAAAAGGGAACATGTGAGCTTCTATATATTTCTGTATTGGTATAAATTTTAATCTGCTCTCGTGAGAGCTAAACAAAAGTTTCATTCCGATAGATAGCGTTCCCAAGCATTATTATTTGTAAAGTATGAAGTAAAATCTATCAACAGGCGCGGCAAATAAAATGAATATAAATATAATAATTATAAAAATATAATTTACTCTCTCTAATATATATGTAATAATCTTAAATTTAACGTATGTATAATCAAATCTAAAAGTTTAATTTTATTTTAAATGTTTACATAGAAATGTATTTTAATAGAATATCGACATGTTTAATTAATGTATAGAATACAATATACTTGATCATTAAACATTATGTAATAAAAATATATAGATAAATATTCATAATATAGAAGCAATTAAATTACATTCAAAATTTCATATAATATCAATAATATATTTTTGTTTAGTACATATGCTTTGTATTTTATTCTGAACACAAAGTATTGTTATAATAAAATTATTATTTTGTTAATAATTAATGCAATATTTAATAATATTAAAAAAACAACAAATCTCGGTATTTAATTTATAATATATAATATTTAACGAATTAATTGCATAAGTATTCAAAAAAAAGCTAATTTGATTGAAGTTATAATTTTGAGTTATTAGTATGAAGCAGAGCAACAATAATTTTCATGAGGACCTATTGTTCGAAAAAAAAAGTAAGAGTAATTGGATTTACAAACGGCGATCGAGTTACTTCTTTCTTTTCGTTGCAGCGAGTGGAACATTACGATTAGATAAGCACGGTTCATAGCGCGGCCAAGATGCAGACTTCATAAGAGACCGGGAATCTCGAGAATTGGCTTCAGTTAATGCTCTGTCTGGAAACAGCCAATTCTTAAGAGAATTGCATAAGATGAACCTATTCGTGCGGTTAATAAAACAAAGTTCATTTACAATCAGTGCTGCTGTGTAACAAGCTCCGTGCAGAACCTTACATTTAAAGTAAGTGAGATTTCAATGAATATTCATCAGATTGAGCATTCAACAACAACGTGTTTGTAAGTTTTCGTAAAAAGAAAATAAGAATAAGAAACTATTGTTATTTTTGTGGCATACGAGAAAGAATTTACGAAAGATTCTATCAAGTTTAGGATAGGAGAAACCGCAGCAACAATAAAAAGATGGTGGAAGTTGCAACATTCCTTTCCTGATATTAAACTCGAATCAGACCTCTGATGTGATTTCGAACGGAACTCGGAGGCTTGCCCTATCGGGCCTAAAAGATATAATAGGAATAAATAAATAAAGTATATAACATATTAGAAAAAGGGAAGAAAGTGATAGCGACCATGCCTGCCTGTTCGAATGAGAATTGGTCGAAGTATTGGTCTTCGAATTCGCCAATTTCGAGAAGCAATAGTGCATCACCATTATTGCCCAGTACACCGTTATCAACATCACCACCTTTATCCTCACCGATTTCCACCTTAAAGCGTTCTACGTCGAACGTGTCGAATGTTTCGAACTCATCGACTTTGTCTCAAGGGTCTAGTAGTTCAGGAACGGTGATATTTTCTTCGAGAAATCATCACTTTCATCATTATCATCATCATCATCATCATCATCAACAGCAGCAACAGAAAACCTTACAACAAGTAAATAACAAGAATCCAAACAGCAAGCCTTTTTTTCTCATAAGGATTTTTTATTGGTATTTGGGATTGCTACCAAATTTTTTGAAGTATATATACAACATTATCATTTATGCGTTTTGGACGCCAATTATTTGGATATCCGCTGGAGTTTACTTGTTTTGGATAATCATCCAGCTTCCTCTTATAAGCTTGAAATGGTTCATAACCATCCTAAATACTAAATCTTCGGAAAGAGCACGAAACAAGAGATGCGTTCTGATTAGTGGCGGTAGCACGGTACAAGCCGTACATCTGGCACGTAATTTTTACAAAGCTGGTGCTAAAGTAGTCGTGTGCGAATTGGAAGGACTCTTTGGTTTGGCTAGATTTTCAACTGCATGTTCGAAATTTTACACCGTGCCACGGCCAGGTCCAGGTAGTGCCGCTGAATATATTAAAGCTTTGCAGGATATCGTTAAGAAAGAGAAAGCTGTATATTATATACCAGTTAGCGTCACAAGTACCGCTTATTACGACACCTTGGCGAAGCCGCACTTGGAGATTATGGGATGTGAATGTTTCGTGCCGAGTGCGAGTGAAGTGACGGCATTGGACGATCCGTTGGAACTTTTGCGACGATGCCGTTCCCTGGGTTTGCAAACACCAGACCATTTCGTTTTACGATCGGTTCAGGATGTATCTCGTCTTTACGAGGACAATACCTTCAGAACGGGAAGATACATGATGCTAGCGGCTGGTCCAGCAGGCATGAGAGATAGAGCGAAGATTATTCTACCATCGACGTCCTGGGAATTCATGAACCAACAGCACGAGATCAGCGAAACTAAACCATGGGTAGTGATACGCGATCCAGGTGGTGATCACTTTATCACCTGCACCACCGTTAAGGAGTCACGAATCGTAGCAAATGTAACGTGTCGAGTTGAGGAATCTCAAGGACTCATACCGGAGAATCGTACAGATGTAACTCTGTGGTTGGACCGATTCTTTGCACGTTCTTTTGCAACGAAGATCAATGGACATCTGAGCTTCAGGTTAGCCATCAGTGAAAACCAAGGACCGATGGTATGCATAGGTTGTCGAGTTGGAATTAGTCTTCCTTATGTATGTCAGACCGGAATACATCCCCGTTTGGTCTGGCGACCCTGCAGACATTTCTCCAGACAAAATTCGGCAATTCTTATCAGTACCGATAGACGACAAGAACAAACAACAGACGGAAGTACGAGTACGAGCAAACGTCCAACTGGTGAAACGTCTCCTCGTCTTTTGGGCACTGTTATCGATAAAAGGGAAGCGCTATTTGTATACTGGGACCCATTACCTTATTGTGCTTACTATCATTTGCAATTACCCTTCAGACGTGTCGCAGGTGCGATTAGGGCGCAACCTGCTAGACACAATCCACCTCTCGCTGTAGTACAATGAAGTCATTCGTGATCACAAAATGATTGTCGGTTTCGATCGTTAATTCCTAACTCGATTCTTTTTTCATTTTTTTTTTCTTTCTTTCTATCTGTTCTCTTTTGATATCGTTGCTCCAATGTCAGAGAAATCAGAAAATGTAAATTGAGAACAGATTCAAGGGTCAAGTTCGTTTCTTTAATCGTTATAAGAATACTCTTTCTCTATTTTCTTCTTTTTCTCTTTCTTTCGTTTGCGAACGTTCTTAAAATTGTCTTAGTGTGCGTATGACAGTGCAGATGGATAAAAAAAGTAATACACGTACGAATCACGTGCTATCGTCTTTGATGCAATACACATATACACAAGGATTTCGTTTTGATGACCATGCTCCTATCTTCATAGACTGACACGATAACAATCCCAAAGAATTTATATAGGGATATAATGGACGTTTCAAAATATATCCTCTTCCTACGAACGATTTCTTTAATAAAATCTTACAATACGATTATTATTTTTATTTTATTCTATCATATATATTTGTAAATAGTAGCATGGTAATGGATTTAGAATAATCATAGAAATTGAAACAAAAATATTAGACGTGTGTCCTTTGAAACGAACAATTTTCTTAAATGATCTTTGCCAATTATCATATTTTGAAATTAAAATATGTTTCGTTATTGTATAACTTATCGATTCCAAAGTAATATTAATTTTTTGTTCTCGTTCATACAAAATCAAAGATGAATACATAGTTATTTATAACTTGAACCGATATATTCTCATTTAGAGCAGGAGCGGATTTAGGCATGGTCTTCGTGGGATCAAAACTTACATTAGTAAAAATATAAAAAGACAAAAATTTAAATTAAAAATTGCAGAAAAAATTGATTAAATAGTTTTTCAACAAAATGGCAAAGGAGTCGCCGCAACTAACCCTAATTTGGGTTAATTTTGTAGGATAATTGAGTAGATCCCCAAACAGTGTTAGTCCAGGTCTCTCAAAGTTAACGTTCCGCGGCTCTGATTTATAGTATTTTATATTTAAGCAGCATTGAATTGATGAGATACTTATGTAAACACGCGACATGCACGATGATGATAATGATGATGATGATATCGTTATTATATAGTCGATTAAATAAAATCGATAAGAAATATACGAATAAAAGAAGCGTGTTTAATATTACACTACCTAATTATTATATTAATTATAATAAATAAATGAACGCGCACACCACACGTGCTCGCGCGCACATACACACAAATATATACACGTTAATATATTAATTGATAATATAAGGACAGCAATGCGTTCAAATGCAAAATAAAATAAATTGAATTAAATGACTTTTAATATAAGTGATTTATTTATCAACGAATATGTACTTTTATCGAAATATTGAAAATTCGTTAAAACATCTAACACTTGGATATTATTATAATACTTGTTTTATTTTATCGAATCTATTTGTATTAAAGCTCAAGGCACGTATATGAACGATTTATTGGATGCTACTTGGTGTGGATTATTCTAAACATATTTGCGAAGCTGTAAATAATGCCTGTTATGGATGGAAGAATGACCCAGGGGTCAACCCTGACTTGACGGACTTGGACAGTCTGAGGTCAACAGTTCGAAAGATGTTCCATGTCAGTATTATCACCCACTACAATTCCTCTCTCTCTCTTTCTCTCTTTCTCTTTCTCTTTTCATTTATCCTTCTCTTTTTATCCATTTCTATAGACAACGAGATTTTTGTCTGATTTGAACTGATAATTAATATTCAATTAATATTTAATTAATCGATTTTATAGAATCGATTTTAATCTTTTTTAACGTTGTTAGCAATATGATAAAATGATATTATAATTAGAATTATAAAGTTCTTTTTTAATTTTTAATTCTATTTATAACCATAGTTCACGTGACTTAGTTTTATCTTTAG